>NC_091289.1:195706711-196006711 GCF_032444005.1 Ranitomeya imitator | reverse complement strand
AAGCCCCATCCAATATTGAGATCGTGTGGATACAATAATGCACGTTATCCAGACTCCTGCTACAATGGCCGGGATCGGAGATAACTCTGATCCTGGTTGTTTATACCCCATAGATACTATGATCAATCAGAGCCGTGTGCATCTGAATGATTACACAGAGAGGGATCTCCCATCATCCTAATAACTCACTGTCATCGTTGATATACCATATAACAGTAAATACATTAGAATATTATAAACAACAGAAGAGGGGAACAACATGTGGGTAATTAATTGTGCTAGAAGCAAAAGAATGTTGTTAAATAAAGTGCTTGTGCTTGAAATAAGGAGAAGCTGTATGCCCAAGTCTCATACAGAGTATAGAAAGCATATGGTTTTACACCTAAAGTGCCCTGAATATTAGCACTATGGGTAAGCAAACCCTTCTTATTGAAGGCATGCCCCTTGAAGAAGTGTGGACGAAACGCGCGTCGGGGTGGAGGGACACAGCACTAACTCCACAACAGTGTCTCTCACATCTGAGGTCACTAATTTGTTCCTTTTTATAAACTTGTCTTTATCAAATATTCAATAAATTTCTGATTCATTAGTAAAAATCTTTTCTATTTTGTGCTTTTTCTGTTCACTCCTCACTATCGGTGGGATTAGAGCGCACAGAGGACTGTGGTGCAGGATCGGTCAGGGGCTAAGGATTATTATGCTTTTACCTTTCTCAGACCTCATTACATTGGCAGTTTATCGTCTGTCATTTTGCTGCATTTGCACAAAGCGAAATAACAAGAAAATTATGATTGCGGAAAATCTGAAATTTTTGGTAAAATTAGAAGTGAATTCTATTTATCGTGAACCAAGTCGCTCATCTCTTTGCTAAGTGACTGGGACCAGTAGACGAGCTGTGAAAAGTGCCGAACTAATCAGTGCGAGGAAGAGGGGGCATCGCTCATCTGAGCATTTTCTTGGCACTGTCGAGCATTGGGGGCGCTAAGAGATGGGCTCCACCGATTCTAAAATGCATAGACCATCAACATTAAATACCTGGATAACCCCTTTTAATTTTAAGAAGTAGACCATGAAATTGATCTGGAGCCCCTAAAAATGAAGGGTCCACCATTGGCCGTGTGAACTCTGACTCCCACAAGAAACTGTGACCCATTCACATCACATCACATAAATCGTGGCCATCAATGTCTCACGAGGTGGCTCAGTGCCGTGCATCGCCAGTATCTGTCTCTTCCCAGCCATAATAAATATTCATAATGCACCAAATTGTTACAAAGTTACCAGTAGAAGAATATTTCCTTTTACCTGTATTTATATGTAGCTGCCATAAAGTAAAACTATGTTTCCTCCGCTCCCACCTTTAGAAGCCCCCATGACATCCACTAAATAAATACACAAAATTCAGAGCTAAAAATTAAACCGTTATTCACCGTGAAAAGGGCAAAATATGAGTCACGAACTGGGTCCATTCTACAGGAAAGGTAAATCTTGTGCATTATTAAACGCTGCATCCGCGGTTACTTATAACAATAGATGACCCCACAAATGCCCAGAGCCGATAACAATGTGACATAAAGAGCGAATGATCATATAATAAGTCCACGTACAAGTCCCGGGTGTCACATACAGATACAAGTGACTGCGCCAAAGCCACGTCCGGGTCCTGGAGGAGATCACAGGGGGGCTCAGCGGAAATATATTAAAATATATATCAACCTCTGGCTTCCACAATAAAGCTGAGCGCTGGGATCAGCCTCTGATGGGGCTACAGCCTCATAGAACTGCAGGTTCCCCTCGTGGGGTAGAAATTTCATTGGGGACCTGGTGTCACCGGCTCATATTGTAGATTGATGAGCTCATATAATTTCACACTCCGACATTCGGTGCCAGAAATTACTCCTGAACCGAGACCCGAGTCCTGGAGGGAAGCGTGCTAGTGAGGGCAACATACATGAATAATATCCTACAAATGTAGGAAGATGGCGAGATAGGTAGAGGATAGATAAATAGATAGATAATAGATAGATAGATACATAAATAGATAGATAATAGATAAATAGATAATAGATAGATAGATAGATAGATAGATAGATAGATAATACATAGATAGGAGATAGATAGATAAATAGATAATAGATAGATAGATAATAAATAATAGATAGATAATAGATAGATAATAGATAATAGCTAGATAATAGATAATAGATAGATAATATATAAAAAAGATAATAGATAAATAAGATAGATAAATAGATAGAGAGATAGATAGATAGATATATGATAGATAGATAATAGATAGATAATAGAGAGATAATAGATAGATGATAGATAATAGATAAAATATAGATGATAGATAGATAATAGATAATAGTTAGATAATACATAGATAATAGATAGATTATAGATACAGGTGCTTCTCCCAAAATTAGAATATCATCAAAAAGTTAATTTATTTCAGTTCTTCAATACAAAAAGTGAAACTCCTATATTCTATAGAGTCATTACACACAGAGTGATCTATTTCACTGTTTATTTCTGTTAATGTTGATGATTATGGCTTACAGCCGATGAAAACCCAGAAGTCATTATCTCAGTAAATTAGAATACTTTATAACACCAGCTTGAAAAATGATTATAAAATCAGAAATGTTCCCCTACTGAAATGTATGTTCAGTAAATGCGATCAATACTTGGTCAGGCTCCTTTTCCATCAATTATTGCATCAATGCGGCGTGGCATGGAGGCGATCAGCCTGTGGCACTGCTGAGGGGTTATGGAAGCCCAGGTTGCTTTGATAGCAGCCTTCAGCTCGTCTGCATTGTTGGGTCTGGTGTCTCTCATCTTCCTCTTGACAATACTCCATAGATTCTCTATAGGGTTAAGGTCAGGCGAGTTTGCTGCCAATCAAGCCCAGTGATACTGTTGTTTTTACACCAGGTATTGGCACTTTTCGCAGTGTGGACAGGGGCCAAGTCCTGCTGGAGAATGACATTTGGAACTCCAAAAAGCTTGTCGGCAGAGGGAAGCATGTGTCCTGGTAGACGGTTGCGCTGACTTTGGTCTTGATAAAACACACACTTTTCCCTTGTTCCTCCAAACGTAACAATGATCATTTTTCCACCAAAATTCAATTTTAGTTTCATCAGACTACAGGACATATCTCCATGTGTGGATTTGCAAACAATAATCTGGCTTTTTATGTTTCTTTTGGAGTAATGGTTTCTTCCTGGCAGAGCGGCCTTTCAGGCCATGTTGATACAGTACTCGATTCACTGTGGATATTGACACAGTCTTACCAGCTTCCACCATCATCTTCACAAGGTCTTTTGCTTTTGTCCTTGGGTTGATATGCACAAGTCGAACCAAAGAATGTTAATCTCTGGGACACAGAACCCCTCTCCTTCCTGAGCTGTATGATGGCTGGACATTCCCATCTTGTTTGTACTTGTGTGTAATTGTTTGTACAGATGAACGAGACATCTTCAGGTATGTTGAAACTGACCAGAGGATGAGCCAGACTCGTGCAAGTCCACAATTCTCTTCCTGATATCGTGGCCGATTTCTTGAGAATGGCTTCCCTCCTCCATCACTGCTTTCAACTGTATCGGCATCGTGGATACTGATACAGTTGAAAGTGTGATACCGGGCGAGGGGAGCACTCTATAGTAAGAGGAGCACTCTATTGTAAGATTTCTTCAGCTCTGTATGGTAGCATTTTTTCTGTACTGTATGCAGTGCCCCTCCTCAGCAGATCACTGCTCGGCACAGCGTGGCGCAATGGAGTGACGTCATCATGCCTGCTGCCTGAGATGTCAGACGCTGAGGGAGAATGATGGGGGAGGGAGCCAACGGCTTACCTCTTCCATCATTGCGTTCAACTAAATAGACATCCTGGATGCTCTATAATAAGATTTCTTCCACGTGTATGGTAGTATTTCTTCAGCACTGTATGGTAGTATTTTTTTAGCGCTGTATTGTAGAATTTCATCAGCATTGTACGGTAGCACTTCTTCAGTGCTTTATTGTATTATTTCTTCAGCACTGTATGGCAGTGTTTCCTCAGCACTGTATGGTAGCACTTCTTCAGCACTGTATGGTATTATGTCTTCAGCACTGTATGGTAACATTTCTTCAGCACTCTATGGTAGCACTTCTTCAGCACTCTATGGTAGCACTTCTTCAGAACTGTATGGTAACATTTCTTCAGCACTGTATGGCAGTATTTCTTCAGCACTGTATGGTATCACTTCTTCAGTACTGTATGGTAGTATTTCTTCAGCACTGTATGTTAGCACTTCTTCAGCACTGTATGGTAGCAATTCTTCAGCACTGTATGGTAACATTTCTTCAGCACTGTATGGTAGCACTTCTTCTGCACTGCATGTTAGTATTTCTTTAGCACTGTATGTTAGTATTTATTTAGCACTGTATGGTAGTATTTCTTCTGCACTGTATGGTAGCACTTATTCACTGTATGTTAGTATTTCTTTTGCACTGTATTGTAGCACTTCTACAGTGTATGTTAGTATTTCTTCTGCAGTGTATGGTAGCACTTCTTCACTGTATGGTACTATTTCTTCTGCACTGTATGGAAGTATTTCTTCTGCACTGTATGGTAACATTTCTTCAGCACTCTATGGTAGCACTTCTTCAGCACTCTATGGTAGCACTTCTTCAGAACTGTATGGTAACATTTCTTCAGCACTGTATGGCAGTATTTCTTCAGCACTGTATGGTATCACTTCTTCAGCACTGTATGGTAGTATTACTTCAGCATTGTATGTTAGCACTTCTTCAGCACTGTATGGTAGCAATTCTTCAGCACTGTATGGTAACATTTCTTCAGCACTGTATGGTAGCACTTCTTCTGCACTGCATGTTAGTATTTCTTTAGCACTGTATGTTAGTATTTATTTAGCACTGTATGGTAGTATTTCTTCTGCACTGTATGGTAGCACTTATTCACTGTATGTTAGTATTTCTTTTGCACTGTATTGTAGCACTTCTACAGTGTATGTTAGTATTTCTTCTGCAGTGTATGGTAGCACTTATTCACTGTATGGTACTATTTCTTCTGCACTGTATGGTAGTATTTCTTCTGCACTGTATGGTAACATTTCTTCTACACTGTATGGTAACATTTCTTCTGCACTGTATGGTAGCACTTCTTCTTTACTGTATGGTAGTATGTCTTTAGCACTGTATAGCAATACAGCATTTGTATGACAGAAGTTTTCAGCACCGCATGACAGTATTTTTTCAGCACTGCAGAATTTTTTCAGCACTGTATTTCAATACTTCTCCACCACATTTTTAGATTAGTTTGAGTTATTAAAGTATTTCTTTCTTTTTCCAAGTAAATCCATTAAGTGCCGCAATGAGTTATTTTGCCCCATGGCCTCCATATTCCTTGCCCCCGATGCCAGGAAACGTGACCACTCTTAGGCCATGTTCACACAGTGCGTTTTTTACCGCGGAACCGCGGCGGTTTTGCCGCTGCGGTTCCGCGGCTGTTTTCCATGCAGGGTACAGTACACTGTACCCTATGGAAAACAGGACACACTGTGCACATGGTCCGGAAATTGTAAAAAAAAAGACGCGCTGAATAGCTCCCGGAAAAAAGAAGGAGCATGTCAATTCTTTTTCCGGAGCCGCAGCGGTTCTGCACCCATAGACCTCCATTGTGAGGTCCAAACCGCAGTAAAACCCGCAGATCAAAAATATATCTGCGGGTTTTACTGCGGTTTGATGTGCAGAACCGCTGCAGCAGGAAGTGCGGGGAGCGGGCGGAAGTGCGTGGGCGGAGTGTGGCTGCCCCCCCCGTGCTCCGATCCCGCCCCCCCGTGCTCCGATGCCCCCCCCCAGTGCTCCGATGCCCCCCCCCAGTGCTCTGATGCCCCCCCCGTGCCCTAATCTCCCCCCCTTATACTCACCCGGCGTCCCGGTGTCCGTCCGGCCGTCTTCTCCCTGGGCGCCGCCATCTTGCAAAATGGCGGGCGCATGCGCAGTGCGCCCGCCGAATCTGCCGGCCGGCAGATATGGCGGGCGCATGCGCAGTGCGCCCGCCGAATCTGCCGGCCGGCAGATTCGTTCCAAAGTGCATTTTGATCACTGAGATATAACCTATCTCAGTGATCAAAATAAAAAAATAGTAAATGACACCCCCCCCCCTTTGTCACCCCCATAGGTAGGGACAATAAAAAAAATAAAGAATTTTTTTTTTTTTTTTTTTTCACTAAGGTTAGAATAGGGGTAGGGGTAGGGTTAGGGGTAGGGTTAGGGGTAGGGTTAGGGGTAGGGTTAGGGGTAGGGTTAGGGTTAGGGGTAGGGTTAGGGGTAGGGTTAGGGGTAGGGTTAGGGTTAGGGGTAGGGTTAGGGGTAGGGTTAGGGTTAGGGGTAGGGTTAGGGTTAGGGGTAGGGTTAGGGTATTTTCAGCCATTTTAACCCTAAAAAAATTCCTAGAAAACACACAGACTCTGGCTAGAAAACTGCATCAAAAAAACGCATCAAAAAACGCATCAAAAAACGCATCAAAAACGGACCAAAAAAGGACCAAAAAAAGGACCTGCGTTTTCTGCCAAGAGCTGCAGTTTTTTAAAAAACAGTCAGGAAAAAAAAAGGATGGAAATCCTGAACGTGTGAACATACCCTTATAGACACGGCTACTTATCAGTTCTCTATTGTTTTCATTCTCGTCTAATGAAACAAAAGTATCCATGGACAAAGGAAAGAAAACAGCAAAGAGAATGACGCAACGGTGCACATCCCGCTGGGGGGACTTCAGTGCAGGAAACACGACTCTGGGTGGGTGACAAAGTGACGCTACTATCCCTACTATCACAGGACGGAACATTCCAGACCACGGGAACATCTGCAAGATATCCGGAGAGAGAAGGCACATCGGCAGCATCTTTACCAAGAAATGAGCCTCCTGTGCAGCCAATCACACCCACCCCTCCTATTAGGGGAAATGAAGGGTTAAGCCAACATATCAGTTTTTGCAGTTTTTCTCGGCATACTTTCCGGCAGCGCAATATTCCTCCTTTATTTCCTATTTTCCGTTCCTCCATGTAATACATATTAATAACCGCCCGGCTTTATGTGACAGGTTGACTCTTATGCGCAGGTTACGCCGCTTTCTCTTTTAATTAGAATTTGCAGAATATTTGCGGACAGGATGGAAATTCTTGGTGAATTTGGGTTGATTTTATCAGCGGAGATCCCGATGTTCCAGTCACGTGTGATTAATTCCTCCACGCTCGTCCCATTTATCACTGACACATCTACATACCGGTGACTGCAGTTATATATTATTCATGTCCTTATGCTACAGAGCAAACATGTTCACGCTAATATGTAAAACACGTGAAAATATGTAAACGCCGCGCCACATATTATAGGGGAGGCGATATCCTACAGCCACATATTACGGGGTAGTGATATCTTACAGCCACATATTATAGGGGAGGCAATATCCTACAGCCACATATTACGGGGTAGTGATATTCTACGGCCACATATTACGGGGTAGTGATATCCTACAGCCACATATTACGGGGTAGTGATATCCTACAGCCACATATTACGGGGTAGTGATATCCTACGGCCACATATTACGGGGTAGTGATATCCTACAGCCACATATTATAGGGGAGGCGATATCCTACAGCCACATATTACGGGGTAGTGATATCCTACGGCCACATATTACGGGGTAGTGATATCCTACAGCCACATATTATAGGGGAGGCGATATCCTACAGCCACATATTACGGGGTAGTGATATCCTACGGCCACATATTACGGGGTAGTGATATCCTACAGCCACATATTACGGGGTAGTGATATCCTACGGCCACATATTACGGGGTAGTGATATCCTACAGCCACATATTATAGGGGAGGCGATATCCTACAGCCACATATTACGGGGTAGTGATATCCTACAGCCACATATTACGGGGTAGTGATATCCTACAGCCACATATTACGGGGTAGTGATATCCTACGGCCACATATTACGGGGTAGTGATATCCTACAGCCACATATTATAGGGGAGGCGATATCCTACAGCCACATATTACGGGGTAGTGATATCCTACGGCCACATATTACGGGGTAGTGATATCCTACAGCCACATATTATAGGGGAGGCGATATCCTACAGCCACATATTACGGGGTAGTGATATCCTACAGCCACATATTACGGGGTAGTGTTATCCTACAGCCACATATTACGGGGGAGGCGATATCCTACAGCCACATATTATAGGGGAGGCGATATCCTACAGCCACATATTACGGGGTAGTGATATCCTACAGCCACATATTACGGGGTAGTGATATCCTACAGCCACATATTATAGGGGAGGCGATATCCTACAGCCACATATTATGGGGTAGTGATATCCTACGGCCACATATTACGGGGTAGTGATATCCTACAGCCACATATTACGGGGGAGGCGATATCCTACGGCCACATATTACGGGGTAGTGATATCCTACAGCCACATATTACGGGGTAGTGATATCCTACAGCCACATATTACGGGGTAGTGATATCCTACGGCCACATATTACGGGGTAGTGATATCCTACAGCCACATATTACGGGGTAGTGATATTCTACAGCCACATATTACGGGGTAGTGATATCCTACGGCCACATATTACGGGGTAGTGATATTCTACAGCCACATATTACGGGGTAGTGATATCCTACAGCCACATATTACGGGGTAGTGATATCCTACGGCCACATATTACGGGGTAGTGATATCCTACAGCCACATATTACGGGGTAGTGATATTCTACAGCCACATATTACGGGGTAGTGATATCCTACGGCCACATATTACGAGGTAGTGATATCCTACAGCCACATATTATGGGGTAGTGTTATCCTACAGCCACATATTATAAGGGAGGCAATATCCTACAGCCACATATTACGGGGTAGTGATATCCTACGGCCACATATTACGGGGTAGTGATATCCTACAGCCACATATTACGGGGTAGTGATATTCTACAGCCACATATTACGGGGTAGTGATATCCTACGGCCACATATTACGGGGTAGTGATATCCTACAGCCACATATTATGGGGTAGTGTTATCCTACAGCCACATATTATAAGGGAGGCAATATCCTACAGCCACATATTACGGGGTAGTGATATCCTACAGCCACATATTATGGGGTAGTGATATCCTACGGCCACATATTACGGGGTAGTGATATCCTACAGCCACATATTACAGGGTAGTGATATCCTACAGCCACATATTATGGGGTAGTGATATCCTACGGCCACATATTACGGGGTAGTGATATCCTACAGCCACATATTACGGGGTAGTGATATCCTACAGCCACATATTACGGGGTAGTGATATCCTACAGCCACATATTACGGGGTAGTGATATCCTATGGCCACAAATTACGGGGTAGTGATATCCTACAGCCACATATTACGGGGTAGTGATATCCTACAGCCACATATTACGGGGTAGTGATATCCTACAGCCACATATTACGGGGTAGTGATATTCTACGGCCACATATTACGGGGTAGTCATATCCTACAGCCACATATTATGGGGTAGTCATATCCTACAGCCACATATTACGGGGGAGGCGATATCCTACAGCCACATATTACGGGGTAGTGATATCCTACAGCCACATATTACGGGGTAGTGATATCCTACGGCCACATATTACGGGGTAGTCATATCCTACAGCCACATATTATGGGGTAGTCATATCCTACAGCCACATATTACGGGGGAGGCGATATCCTACAGCCACATATTACGGGGTAGTGATATCCTACAGCCACATATTATGGGGTAGTGTTATCCTACAGCCACATATTATAAGGGAGGCAATATCCTACAGCCACATATTATAGGGGAGGCGATATCCTACAGCCACATATTATAGGGGAGGCGATATCCTACAGCCACATATTACGGGGTAGTGATATCCTACAGCCACATATTACGGGGTAGTGATATTCTACAGCCACATATTACGGGGTAGTGATATCCTACGGCCACATATTACGGGGTAGTGTTATCCTACAGCCACATATTACGGGGTAGGGATATCCTACAGCCACATATTATAAGGGAGGCAATATCCTACAGCCACATATTACGGGGTAGTCATATCCTACGGCCACATATTACGGGGTAGTGATATCCTACAGCCACATATTACGGGGTAGGGATATCCTACAGCCACATATTACGGGGTAGTGATATCCTACAGCCACATATTATGGGGTAGTGTTATCCTACAGCCACATATTATAAGGGAGGCAATATCCTACAGCCACATATTACGGGGTAGTGATATCCTATGGCCACATATTATGGGGTAGTGATATCCTACGGCCACATATTACGGGGTAGTGATATCCTACAGCCACATATTATAAGGGAGGCAATATCCTACAGCCACATATTACGGGGTAGGGATATCCTACAGCCACATATTATGGGGTAGTGATATCCTACAGCCACATATTATGGGGTAGTGATATCCTACGGCCACATAACGGGGTAGTGATATCCTACAGCCACATATTACAGGGTAGTGATATCCTACAGCCACATATTATGGGGTAGTGATATCCTACGGCCACATATTACGGGGTAGTGATATCCTACAGCCACATATTACGGGGTAGTGATATCCTACAGCCACATATTACGGGGTAGTGATATCCTACGGCCACATATTACGGGGTAGTGATATCCTATGGCCACAAATTACGGGGTAGTGATATCCTACAGCCACATATTACGGGGTAGTGATATCCTACAGCCACATATTACGGGGTAGTGATATTCTACGGCCACATATTACGGGGTAGTCATATCCTACAGCCACATATTATGGGGTAGTCATATCCTACAGCCACATATTACGGGGGAGGCGATATCCTACAGCCACATATTACGGGGTAGTGATATCCTACAGCCACATATTACGGGGTAGTGATATCCTACGGCCACATATTACGGGGTAGTCATATCCTACAGCCACATATTATGGGGTAGTCATATCCTACAGCCACATATTACGGGGGAGGCGATATCCTACAGCCACATATTACGGGGTAGTGATATCCTACAGCCACATATTATGGGGTAGTCATATCCTACAGCCACATATTATGGGGTGGTGATATCCTACAGCCACATATTACGGGGTAGTGATATCCAACGGCCACATATTACGGGGTAGTGTTATCCTACAGCCACATATTATAAGGGAGGCAATATCCTACAGCCACATATTATAGGGGAGGCGATATCCTACAGCCACATATTACGGGGTAGTGATATCCTACGGCCACATATTACGGGGTAGTGATATCCTACAGCCACATATTACGGGGTAGTGATATTCTACAGCCACATATTACGGGGTAGTGATATCCTACGGCCACATATTACGGGGTAGTGTTATCCTACAGCCACATATTATAAGGGAGGCAATATCCTACAGCCACATATTACGGGGTAGTCATATCCTACGGCCACATATTACGGGGTAGTGATATCCTACAGCCACATATTACGGGGTAGTGATATCCTACGGCCACATAACGGGGTAGTGATATCCTACAGCCACATATTACAGGGTAGTGATATCCTACGGCCACATATTACGGGGTAGTGATATCCTACAGCCACATATTACGGGGTAGTGATATCCTACAGCCACATATTACGGGGTAGTGATATCCTACGGCCACATATTACGGGGTAGTGATATCCTATGGCCACAAATTACGGGGTAGTGATATCCTACAGCCACATATTACGGGGTAGTGATATCCTACAGCCACATATTACGGGGTAGTGATATCCTACAGCCACATATTACGGGGTAGTGATATTCTACGGCCACATATTACGGGGTAGTGATATCCTACGGCCACATATTACGGGGTAGTCATATCCTACGGCCACATATTACGGGGTAGTGATATCCTACAGCCACATATTACAGGGTAGTGATATCCTACAGCCACATATTACGGGGGAGGCGATATCCTACAGCCAGATATTATGGGGTAGTGATATCCTACAGCCACATATTATGGGGTGGTGATATCCTACAGCCACATATTACGGGGTAGTGATATCCTACGGCCACATATTACGGGGGAGGCGATATCCTACAGCCACATATTACGGGGTAGTGATATCCTACAGCCACATATTATGGGGTGGTGATATCCTACAGCCACATATTACGGGGTAGTGATATCCTACGGCCACATATTACGGGGGAGGCGATATCCTACGGCCACATATTATGGGGTAGTGATATCCTATAGCCACATATTATGGGGTGGTGATATCCTACAGCCACATATTACGGGGTAGTGATATCCTACGGCCACATATTACGGTGGAGGCGATATCCTATGGCCACATATTACGGGGTAGTGATATCCTACAGCCACATATTATGGGGTAGTGATATCCTACAGCCTCATATTACGGGGTAGTGATATCCTACAGCCACATATTACGGGGTAGTGATATCCTACGGCCACATATTACAGGGTAGTGATATCCTACAGCCACATATTACGGGGGAGGCGATATCCTACAGCCACATATTACGGGGTATTGATATCCTACAGCCACATATTATGGGGTAGTCATATCCTACAGCCACATATTACGGGGTAGTGATATCCTACGGCCACATATTACGGGGTAGTCATATCCTACGGCCACATATTACGGGGTAGTGATATCCTACAGCCACATATTATGGGGTAGTGATATCCTACAGCCACATATTACGGGGTAGTCATATCCTACAGCGACATATTACGGGGTAGTGATATCCTACAGCCACATATTACGGGGTACTGATATCCTACAGCCACATATTACGGGGGAGGCGATATCTTACGGCCACATATTACGGGGTAGTGATATCCTACAGCCACATATTACGGGGGAGGCGATATCCTACGGCCACATATTACGGGGTAGTGATATCCTACAGCCACATATTACGGGGTAGTGATATCCTACGGCCACATATTACGGGGTAGTGATATTCTACAGCCACATATTTCGGGTAGTCATATCCTACGGACACATAGTACGGGGTAGTGATATCCTACGGCCACATATTACGAGGTAGTGATATCCTACGGCCGCATATTATGGGGTAGTCATATCCTACAGCCACATATTATGGGGTAGTTATATCCTACGGCCACATATTACGGGGTAGTGATATCCTATGGCCACATATTATGGGGTAGTCATATCCTACGGACACATATTGCGGAGTAGTGATATCCTACAGCCACATATTATATGGGAGGCGATATCCTACAGCGACATATATTACGGGGTAGTGATATCCTACGGCCACATATTACGGGGTAGTCATATCCTACGGCCACATATTACGGGGTAGTGATATCCTACGGCCACATATTACGAGGTAGTGATATCCTATGGCCACATATTTCGGGTAGTCATATCCTACGGACACATATTGCGGAGTAGTGATATCCTACAGCCACATATTATATGGGAGGCGATATCCTACAGCCACATATTACGGGGTAGTGATATCCTACGGCCACATATTACGGGGTAGTGATATCCTACAGCCACACATTACGGGGTAGTGATATCCTACGGCCACATATTACGGGGTAGTGATATCCTACGGCCACATATTATAAGGGAGGCGATATCCTACGGCCACATATTACGGGGTAGTGATATCCTACGGCCACATATTATAAGGGAGGCGATATCCTACAGCCACATATTACGGGGTAGTGATATCCTACAGCCACATATTACGGGGTAGTGATATCCTACGGCCACATATTACGGGGTAGTGATATCCTACAGCCACATATTACGGCGTAGTGATATCCTACGGCCACATATTATAAGGGAGGCGATATCCTACGGCCACATATTACGGGATAGTCATATCCTACGGCCACATATTACGGGGTAGTCATATCCTACAGCCACATATTATGGGGTAGTGATATTCTACAGCCACATATTACGGGGTAGTGATATCCTACGGCCACATATTACGGGGTAGTGATATCCTACGGCCACATATTACGGCGTAGTGATATCCTACGGCCACATATTATAAGGGAGGCAATATCCTACAGCCACATATTACGGGGTAGTGATATCCTACAGCCACATATTACGGGGTAGTGATATCCTACGGCCACATATTACGGGGTAGTGATATCCTACAGCCACATATTACGGGGTAGTGATATCCTACGGCCACATATTATAAGGGAGGCGATATCCTACAGCCACATATTACGGGGTAGTGATATCCTACGGCCACATATTACGGGGTAGTCATATCCTACGGCCACATATTACGGGGTAGTGATATCCTACGGCCACATATTATAAGGGAGGCGATATCCTACAGCCACATATTACGGGGTAGTGATATCCTTCGGCCACATATTACGGGGTAGTCAGATCCTACAGCCACATATTACGAGGTAGTGATATCCTACGGCCACATATTACGGGGTAGTGATATCCTACAGCCACATATTACGGGGTAGTGATATCCTACGGCCACATATTACGGGGTAGTGATATCCTACGGCCACATATTATAAGGGAGGCGATATCCTACAGCCACATATTACGGGGTAGTGATATCCTACAGCCACATATTACGGGGTAGTGATATCCTACGGCCACATATTACGGGGTAGTGATATCCTACGGCCACATATTACGGGGTAGTGATATCCTACGGCCACATATTAGGGGGTAGTGATATCCTACGGCCACATATTACGGGGTAGTGATATACTACGGCCACATATTATAAGGGAGGCGATATCCTACAGCCACATATTACGGGGTAGTGATATGCTACGGCCACATATTACAGGGTAGTGATATCCTACAGCCACATATTACGGGGTAGTGATATCCTACGGCCACATATTACGGGGTAGTGATATCCTACGGCCACATATTACGGGGTAGTGATATCCTACGGCCACATATTAGGGGGTAGTGATATCCTACGGCCACATATTACGGGGTAGTGATATCCTACGGCCACATATTATAAGGGAGGCGATATCCTACAGCCACATATTACGGGGTAGTGATATCCTACGGCCACATATTACGGGGTAGTGATATCCTACAGCCACATATTACGGGGTAGTGATATCCTACGGCCACATATTACGGGGTAGTGATATCCTACGGCCACATATTACGGGGTAGTGATATCCTACGGCCACATATTAGGGGGTAGTGATATCCTACAGCCACATATTACGGGGTAGTGATATCCTACGGCCACATATTACGGGGTAGTGATATCCTACGGCCACATATTACGGGGTAGTGATATCCTACAGCCACATATTACGGGGTAGTGATATCCTACGGCCACATATTATAAGGGAGGCGATATCCTACAGCCACATATTACGGGGTAGTGATATCCTACGGCCACATATTACGGGGTAGTCATATCCTACGGCCACATATTACGGGGTAGTGATATCCTACGGCCACATATTATAAGGGAGGCGATATCCTACAGCCACATATTACGGGGTAGTGATATCCTTCGGCCACATATTACGGGGTAGTCAGATCCTACAGCCACATATTACGAGGTAGTGATATCCTACGGCCACATATTACGGGGTAGTGATATCCTACAGCCACATATTACGGGGTAGTGATATCCTACGGCCACATATTACGGGGTAGTGATATCCTACGGCCACATATTATAAGGGAGGCGATATCCTACAGCCACATATTACGGGGTAGTGATATCCTACAGCCACATATTACGGGGTAGTGATATCCTACGGCCACATATTACAGGGTAGTGATATCCTACAGCCACATATTACGGGGTAGTGATATCCTACGGCCACATATTACGGGGTAGTGATATCCTACGGCCACATATTACGGGGTAGTGATATCCTACGGCCACATATTACGGGGTAGTGATATCCTACGGCCACATATTAGGGGGTAGTGATATCCTACGGCCACATATTACGGGGTAGTGATATCCTACGGCCACATATTATAAGGGAGGCGATATCCTACAGCCACATATTACGGGGTAGTGATATCCTACGGCCACATATTACAGGGTAGTGATATCCTACAGCCACATATTACGGGGTAGTGATATCCTACGGCCACATATTACGGGGTAGTGATATCCTACGGCCACATATTAGGGGGTAGTGATATCCTACGGCCACATATTACGGGGTAGTGATATCCTACGGCCACATATTATAAGGGAGGCGATATCCTACAGCCACATATTACGGGGTAGTGATATCCTACGGCCACATATTACGGGGTATTGATATCCTACGGCCACATATTACGGGGTAGTGATATCCTACGGCCACATATTAGGGGGTAGTGATATCCTACGGCCACATATTCCGGGGTAGTGATATCCTACGACCACATATTACAGGGTTGTCATATCCTACGGACACATATTATGGGGTAGTGATATCCAATGGCCACATGCCGCTGCATTCTTGTTTATGTAAAATCCAAATTGGTCCAACCGGTATTTAAAAGGCAGTTCCCAAAATATCAGGTTGCCCAGGAACTTTAGGATAGTGAATAAGTGGCTAATCACTGATGGACCAAACATAGGGACCCCCATAAATCCCAAGAGCCCCAAGAATGGGTCTGTAACATCCTGAATGAAGTCGGGGTGCACATTCTCAGCTGCTGATTGATTGGCTATGGGACTGTTGGAAATCTAAGGGTGCAGCACTCGCCAGCCTCATAGACAATAAGTGGCGCAAAGGCTGAGCATGCGCCACTCCACTTATTCTCGGAGGCCAGAGACTGACCTTGGGATCGCTGGGGGTCCCATTAATGATAACTTCAGCAATCAGCACGTTATAGGCTGTGGGTTACTTGACTTTTTGAGGAATACACCTTAAATCTAAGATCCAATAATCCACAAATTTGGATACATTGGCTTTCATTGTATAGACCAGTGTGTGATGTAGACATAAAAAACATGTTCTCCATTTTTTTTTATAAAGTTTGCAACAGAATTGTTTGGTTTTGCCCAGGATTCGTTTGTTTGTTTTTTACCCCAGAAGCAGCGCCTCCATAGGTTGTGTCTGGTATTGCAGCTCATTCTCACTCGTGATTGGGGCAATATCATACACCGACCGTGGACAAAAATGAAAACAAAGCAAAAGAAAAAAATAAGAAACAGTAATTTTGACTTTGGTTTTGAGGGCTTTTTTGGCATTCACAGTGCGACAGAAAAAAAAAGTTAAAATGCACCAAATTCATAGGTGGTGCTGTGGATCTTACATAGCGCTTTGTTAAGACTTGAGTTCACAGTACAAGTTTGGATGAGTTTGGAGCGCCCCCATGGGGCCGTGGGGAACTCGGTACCGGGTCCTTCGGTTCACAGGGGGATGTCACGGTGGCTGACCCGATTCGTGGCCCTGGGATCCGCTGGGGTGTTGTTATGGCAGCTGGATGGTATACCTTCCCACAGGTGAAGTATGTCCCCAGAGCTTCCCAGTGTGTAGATGGTAGAATGGTGAGAGGCGCAGTGAATAACGAGGACACAGGGTTGCAGTCTCTTTACCTTTACTGAAGGCTTCAGCATCCACAGTCCAGGGCACCAGATCACAGGGCAGCGAGAGTCCGGCCGGTTTGGAGGCAAGTCCAGAGTCCCCTTGTCCAGGTGGAAATCAGTAGCCTTCCCTTGCCCTGCAGTGTTGTAGTTCCTTACTGCCTATGACTTCACATAAGGTCCTCACAGATGTAATGTCTCTCTCTCTCTGTCCCCAATATAGGATGGGACAAACCCGTATGACTGGTGGCTTGAGGCTTTTTACAGGGACTCTATCATGCCCCAGACTCTAAGGGGTGCCACCTCGCCTCCTGGGTGTAGAGCGGACAGGTAACGTGAAATTAGCTGTCCTGTCGGTCTCTGGAGCAAGGCATAAAGGTCATTACTCCCTCGGTGTTCCGGCTACCGGGATCCCATGCCTCAGAAGGAGGCAGCCTGTGTAGGGCTGGTCCCCTTCTGGTATCCTCTCCTTTGCTACGACTTCCTTCACGCTCGCTGCAATACAGTTCTGCCTTCTGTGTGTCTCTTCCTAGGAGCTGCAGCTCTGAGGGCATGCACAGCTCCGTGTCCTTCTCCTTCCTTCTCTGAAAGGATCCCACCCCTGCCAGGGACCAACTACCTGAGCGGAGCTCAGCCAGCTACTGACTTTCCCTACAGGCTACCAGTTTTACCTATGTGGGTAGTCACCTAACAAATAGGAGCAAGAGCTTCCCCTGGTGGCCTGGAGTGTGAAATGTGTTGCATGTTTGTGATACCTGGATGCAGTTATCCTTCTTTTCCTCCAAACGTAGCATCACTCTCCCCGAGAGGAAAGCAATACCACTGCGACGACCAGGACCCTGGGGCGCCGCAAATCAGCACTTTGAGATTCTGCCACTATTTGGGAAGTGTCATACGGCCGTATAACTGGGACAAGGATCGCAACGCAATGCTCGGACTGGCTGGCGGCTCTCACATGTGTCACACTTGGGTGGGGAGAGCCGACGGCCAGTCCGGGCATTGCGTGATGACCTCTTCTGAGTTACACAGCCGACTGACTCTTCCATCATGCTGATTTACAACTTGTCCTCACATCACTTACTGTGTTTTTTATGCCTATTTGCAATTGAGCTAGTTGCTGAAAGAAACTTTAGAGTTGTGCATGAATTAGTTTTCTTTTCAGTGAATTTTGGATATGTATATATAGATATATAGATATGTTCTTTATGTAATTTGTGCTTCTGGATCAGAGGAGAACCTGAGTCCTAATGGAATAATTAGAGAAGAATATTTCATAATGTGACGAGGGCAGAACAGGAACATCTCTCTGTACAGATCAGCATCGCACCTTCCAGGAAATTAGATTTTTTTTTCTCCAGGTTTTTTTCGGGGGGCAATGGGGGGATTTGATTAGAGCTTAATAACACAAGAAATCTGCAAATCTCTCTGCAGTCAATTAGAGCCTGTACTGTGTCTAAAATCTATCCTGCAGGGTTATTCTCGTGTTCTTCGCTGGATAACATTGCAAAGTGTTTGTAAAAACAAGAAACTTTGCAATTTACTCCTCATTAAAATTCTTTTTCATTCTCAAGAAACTGAGGCCTCATCCATTATGTTGTCTACGGCCTATTGCCTAGAGTGCCGGTCACCTCTGCGGTCTATCAGCGGTGGCCGAACATGTACAGATCCTACAAGCTCTTTCCAGTAGATCTTATAAGCGCGGATCATCTGAAGTTGAACGGATCTCTGGATCTGGAAAAATTCAGTGCAACTGCGCTCCTCTGATGCTGCAAAGACAACGTGTGGAGGGAAAGTTTCAGAGAGAACTGAGAGAACTTTGTGCTGTTCTGGCTGCAAGGAAGAGTCGTTGGCTGCAAGAAAGATTACACAGCTTGAGACGAACTGCGTTTGTTAAATAGACTTTCCCGGTTACAGCAAAGGGTGGCTGCTCTGTGCTAGTTTGTGAAGCCACGAAGATACTGAGAAGGGGACTTACAGTTTCCAGGAGCAAGGAGAAGACCACGCTTTGCAGAGCTGACAGGAATCCGTGCGCACCACCGTTTTGGACTTCGGGGGCCCCCTGGGACTGGACCTGTGTCCCCAACATCACCGTGAGTTTGTTCCTGTATGGTGCACCTGTTAGGGCATAGTGCAGGCTTCAGTAGTTAGAGCACGGTAGCCGTGTGGCCTGCGTAGTAAAGGCCAGGGAGGTTATATGCAGAGTAGCATTGATATATGTTTTATTGTGTCAAGTTGCTTGTGAGACAGATTCTGAGTTTGTAATTGTTGAAGCACGGTGTTATTTTACAGACAAGATAACTCGTGTGCATTATCTTTTGCTATTGTAAACCCCTGTTTGCACCTTCCTTGTCCCTTCCATTCCCTGTCTCCCAATAAATCTATCCTTTGTTGTTTGCACCTCATCTTGTGTACAGTAGTCTTCCTGCATCTTGGTGGTCCCCCCAGCCATCGCTTCATTGCTGTTATACGTTGGCACGTTGTTACATTGCTGTGTTACATTGCTGTGTTACATTGCTGTGATACGTTGGCACATTGTTACATTGCTGTGTTACATTGCTGTGTTACATTGCTGTGATACGTTGGCACGTTGTTACATTGCTGTGATACGTTGGCACATTGTTACATTGCTGTGATACGTTGGCACGTTGTTACATTGCTGTGATACGTTGGTACGTTGCTACATTGCTGTGTTACATTGCTGTGATACGTTGACACGTTGTTACATTGCTGTGATATGTTGCTACATTGCTGTGTTACATTGCTGTGATACATTGCTACATTGCTGTGTTACATTGCTGTGATACGTTGGCACATTGTTACATTGCCGTGTTACATTGCTGTGATACGTTGGTACGTTGCTACATTGCTGTGATACGTTGACGTGTTGTTACATTACTGTGTTATATTGCTGTGATACGTTGGCACATTGTTACATTGCCGTGTTACGTTGCTGTGTTAATTGCTATGTTACATTGCTGATACATTGTCTGCCAACGTATCACTGCAATGTAACACAGCAATGTAACAATGTGCCAACGGTTGCTGTGTTACATTGCTGTGCCCTGTGTTACACTGTGTTCACTTTTTGCAGTGCTTGTTCAGAATGATTCTGCCTGAAAAATACGTTTTATGGAAGAGTCCACATGGTTTATGGTGTTCCTAACATTATTTTTGCTTTGTCGGAATCATTCTGGTCAGATGTAAATCTTTCTTCTGAATTATGAAATGTATTTTTATTCAAGGTGTTTTGTTGGCGTTTTTTACAATTTTTTAGGCTGTTGTCATAACAAAAAACACATAAAATAACGAAAATGAAATAAAATGCGGTATGGACGAGGATCTCTCTACATTGTCTCCAATAGTCCAGTCCTGTAACCCTCTGGTCAGTGGACCCCGGGTCGCGCTGGCGTTTCCCCCTTTCTGGCCAGGTTTGCCGGACGGATTGATTTGTATTTCTGGAGCTTTTTCCATCATATTGTGATGCTGCTGCTGCTGCACTCAGGCGAATCTCCGGGAATAGAAACTTCTGACAAGTTACAGAGAAGTGTTTGAATGCAGAGAGGTTTTTCCATGAGCGCCTGGCATTGTTAGTGGAAAGTTTCCCCCGTGGATTAGACAGACACTAAACTTAGAAAACACAGTAGGGCCGCTGCCATCAGCCGGGTTTGATGCCACTTGCGCGTTCTGCCTCCTTGGCTGACAGCCGCGCACTATTCCTGAAGTTCTCCACTTTTTTCCAGTTGTTACTGCACTTTCCTGTCTCAATGGATGGAAGTAATTACAATATCAGAAATAAATGTGAATCTTCCCACAGGAAAGTTCTATATCTGAGACCTCAGCATTGAATGGAGCAGCCGCGTACCACGTCTCGCTCTTCACGGATTGTGGCACTACTACTCCCAGCAGGCTGAGCGGTATCTGGGGAGCCACGGACCGGGGATTGTGTCTGCGCCGAGCGATTCTGTTATACAAAGAAGACTTATTTATTGTAACAACAAAACATGTTGCAACTTTTCGCTACACATTCCCTTATTCCACATTTCCCCCCTACTGCCCTGGACCACCGGGGATGTGGAGTCACTGCCACCCTAGGACACCAGGGATGCTAACAACGTTAACTCCTTATTGTCCTACTGCACTTGGCTCATGTTAACCCCTTACTACTGTAAACCAGCTGCGATGCCGGGATTAACCCCTTCTATTCTTGGACACCAGAGGTGCTGCTGATATAAATCCTTTACTAGACCAGCAGGGACTGAGACTTTAACCCCCCTAACCCCCACCTAGTGGGATTCTGAGATTTGCCCCTCCTCTAGACCACAGGTTGTGGATATTAACCCCTTGCTGCCCCAGGCCATCAAATATGCTAATATTGACCCCTTACTGCTTTAGGAAACCTGGGATGCTGAATGTAACTCTTGTCTCCCCTAGGACACCAGGGATGCTGCCATTATTGCTCCAGAGCACAGGGATGCTGCCATTAACCCCTTACTACCAGGGGCGTAACTTCAAACTCATGGGCCCCGATGCGAAAGCTCCATCGAGGCCCCCAAATATTTTAATTCTTTAATACCAATAGTCTTTTTCTATAAACCAAAGGGACTTTTAGGGCCCCCTAGCCTCCAGGGCAACCCCTGCACCTGTTGTTTTTACGCCCCTACTTACTGCCCTACCCCTTGATCATTAGGGATCTTGACATTAACGCTTTATTACCCAAGAGACCCATTCCCTACCCCTAGCCCAGCCATTTAACCCCTTCCTCGTCACAACCCCTCGACATTGACCTCTTATGCCCTGCAAGCTTTCAGGACTTGCTGGAAGTTGTAGTTTTGCAAAAGTCAGAGACCAACGAGCAGGAGAGGAATATTAAGGACTCGGCAATATGTATCTATTTAAGTCTTATGTTCCGATTGGACGGTCAGAATAACCCAGGATTTAACGATCACCCGGCGACACCTAATTCCCTTTACATCTCTTAATTATTTACCAAACTCGCGGCGCTCACGCTCCAAGTTCACGATCCGTAACTAAACCGCTTCCCCCTCCCCCGTCCTTTTTACTAAGGTACATTAAAAAGAAATGGATCTGTGAAACCTCTGCCCGGAAAAAGATCTCATTTGCGGCCTGATTAGTATCTCACCGCACATTACCTTCTGCATAGAGAATATACGCTTCTCCGCAGCCGCCGAGCCGCCGAGCTTTCTTACCTGACTTTTTATTTTTTTTGCTAGGTTTTAAGATTTAATTTAAAGATTACGATTTTGAAAATTAAATTTATAGTTTGTGTGTTGACAGCGATAAGGAATAGATTCCGGGCGCATTAATTGAAATATCTGGCGATGTATCTAGCGGGGTGTAAATGACGGCGCAGCCATTTAAGGCGATGTTTTTCTTTCCCTGCAAATCACGGCTGTAATCAATTGCTCCGGAGCAAAGTAACAATTTTCTCTCCTCCAGAACAGGAAGTCTGAATAATCTCTGTTCTTATGTAATGATGGAATGTGTTCTGGTGCGGCAATTAAAAACTCATTACTACCGTCAGGATTTCGCGAGGCGCTCTCTTAATGCTCTAGTTAAGGAAACCTGTCAGTTTCTTCCTCGCCTCAGACACCCCTTGTTTTTGAGGAATGGTTAATTTGCCGCGGTGATGGCGGTCATTACTCATAAACCGCTCTCCGCCTTACAACAATAAGCAAAAAAACAACAGCAGATTTCTGAATTGATACATTATAAATTATAGAATCCTTTTTATTACTATGCATCGCCGAGGATTTAATGGTGATTGTTACGAAGCTGCTTTTAAAAGGCTTCTGTGACTATTTTTGCATTTTTTTTTTCTGCTAAAAGTTCTTTCTGGAATTGGGGTTTTGGGGATTTTTGCCATGTTTGGCTTCTATGTAGAATGAGGTGACTGAGAATCTGTCAGCGAGCTCTCTATGACAGTCAGATGGGGAGTGCGTCACTTTCTTCATCTCTCTTTTTCAGAATTGATTTATGACCACAGACCACGTTAAAATTGAGGTTGTAAAAGCGAAACAGTTCTATAGTTTTAATTGAACTGTAAAAATTAGTTTTAGCCTCAAATACATTCATGTAAATATAAAAGAAATTATCCTAAAGGTGGACAACCCTTTAATATCCCATAACTTTTTATTAGAAATTAGCATGCCCTCTAAAATGACTGACAGTCTGCTCGTCTGATCTATATGTCTCCCACTGGTAACTCCGCCTTTCATTTACAATACGTTCTGAAGGTGGAGTCTCAGGGAGATCTATGTCCTGCCCATAGATCTTAACAGCTCATTTACATATAAGAAAAACATGGATTTCTCTGGAATAAGGCCTGCTGTAATCAATGGGGAAGGCTTCTGGCTTTTATGATGACTAGGAGGCATGTAGACAGGTCTTGCTGTGACTTTTGTGTAGCTGTGACTGTGTGAGTCTCTGCTGTGACTACTGGGGGAAGGATAAACAGCTTGCTACAACTATTGTGTAGGTGTGATGGTGCAAGTGCCTGCTGTGACCACTGGGGAAGGCTTCTGGCTTTTATGATGACTAGGAGGCATGTAGACAGGTCTTGCTGTGACTTTTGTGTAGCTGTGACTGTGTGAGTTCCTGCTGTGACTACTGGGGAAGTGGAGAGGAGGGCACAGGACACCCAGAGATGTGCACTAGGTGGGATCTCTTGATCACTATTATGGAGCATTTACACTGAGAAGGGCATTAATGGTGGAGCCTGCCCCAGTACAATCATCTGGGAGCGATGTGAGACAAGGCACCATAGTCAAAGGTATATGTCAGAGATGTTGGTGGGCTGCTGCAGAAGATCTTTCCTGGTGAGAATGATTAGGACTAGCACTACACTCTGCACCCGCCATAGATTTTCCACTGAAGACGTTTTCTGCTACTAGAAACAATTTTCACCATTAGTGAAGGAGGTCCTGCCTCGGCTACTGGGGGGGGGGTAAAACCTGCAATGACGCCTGCACCGTGCCCGATAGTGTTCTCGCTCTCGTTTACCCTTCAGAGACGGTTTATTGTCTAAGATTTATCTAGATACATTTTATTAAATTGTATCTGGCACACGAGGGGTTACCGACAATATATGACTAGAACTTTCCATTTAGGTCAAATTTGGTGAAAGTTCATAGTCTTTGGTGGCCGAGCTGAACATTGCTTTCTTCTCTTCAGTCTTGGGGTGGTGAGGGTCTACCGCCCGGAGGAAGCTCAGGGTTTACTATTCAGCGCTGCGTCCTTTTCACTCATTCACTATGGTTCTGTCACCACTGAAGGAGGCCACACTGCCTTGTTGGACCGCCATATAGTGCACAAACCTATGAAAAGACAGGAGCGCAGGATGCAGCTGTACCCCATAGTTTATTGATTGGAGCGTGATTTTTGGAGAGTATATACAGTATATAATGTGGTTTGTGCATTACATGTACGTCGTCAGGGGTTTCCGTCATCTACTGAACCAAAGCTGTAAGGAGGGTGGCATGTGTTGGCTCAGTCTGCGCACATTCATTGTCATTGTCATTGTGATGACTAAAAGGGTGGAACAGTTTTCTACCCTTCAGGAAAGGTTCATAGAAAGAAGTAGATTGTTCTTAGATCAAAATAGAAAGATTAAGTTACTAATTTTCCTACAAGTGTTCTCCGCGATATCATGCTGAGCACACAGGGAAGTCGTGACTGTGAGCGAGCAGACACCACCCATGCAGCAGATCACGCACTATCGATGCAGCAGAACAGACTCATCCATGTAGTGTAGCAGACTCCATCCATGTAGTGTAGCAGACTCCATCCATGTAGCGGAGCAGACTCCATCCATGTAGCGGAGCAGACTCCATCCATGTAGCGGAGCAGACTCCATCCATGTAGAGTAGCAGACTCCATCCATGTAGCAGAGCAGACTCCATCCATGTAGCGGAGCAGACTCCATCCATGTAGAGTAGCAGACTCCATCCATGTAGCGGAGCAGACTCCATCCATGTAGCAGAGCAGACTCCATCCATGTAGCAGAGCAGACTCCATCCATGTAGCAGAGCAGACTCCATCCATGTAGCGGAGCAGACTCCATCCATGTAGAGTAGCAGACTCATCCATGTAGAGTAGCAGACTCCATCCATGTAGCGGAGCAGACTCATCCATGTAGTGTAGCAGACTCATCCATGTAGAGTAGCAGACTCCATCCATGTAGCGGAGCAGACTCCATCCATGTAGAGTAGCAGACTCCATCCATGGAGGACTGTGGGGACATAGAGCTTTATTTTAAACACGATTATTCACATCTTCTCTACAGCAAACGCTGCTGCAGAGAAGATATGAATCGCGGCTTCAGCACCAGATGCTGGTGTGTGTGGTACCCAGCACGGTGCGTGTGGTACCCAGTGGGCACACGGGCGGCACATGTGTGCCGCCCGTGTGCCACACTGATATGCCACAGAAACGCAGCGGCACACGGACACGGATAATTCCGGTACCGATTTTTCTGGTACCGGAATTATCTGGACGTGTGAGACTGGCCTTAGAGCCAGTTTGCACCTCTCCATATAGTTTAGTGTCTTCAGGCTTGGACTGGCCCAAAGGATAACAGGAGAATCCGCTGGTGGGCCACCACCCTCTTATATGAGCAGCACTTGTCACTATGTACTTGAATCATTATGTACAGACAAAGGCGGCATCATATTCATTTACTAATCTTCCCAGTTCATTGTTAGATACATTTGTGATTTAGGATAATGTCTCATTTGTATGTAGCTGAAAATTGGGACCTTGGAGTTGGTTACGGGTGGGCCCTAGAGTTGGTTACCGGTGGGCCCTAGAGTTGGTTATTGGTGGGCCCTAGAGTTTGTTACCGATGGTGCTCAAGAGTTGGTTATCAGTGGGCACTGGAGCTGGTTACTGGTGGGTCCTGGAGCTGGTTACCAGTGGCCCCTAGAGCTGGCTACTGGAGGGCCCTAGAGCTGGTTACCGGTGGGCCTTGAAGTTGGAGCTAGTTACCGGTGGGCCCTGGAATTGGTTACCGGTGGGCCCTAGAGTTGGTTACCGGTGGGCCCTGGAGTTGGTTACTGGTGGGCCCTGAAGTTGGTTACCGGTGGGTCCTGGAGTTGGAGCTAGTTACCGGTGGGCCCTGGAGTTGGTTGCCAGTGGGCCCTGGAGCTGATTACTGGTGGGTCCTGGAGCTGGTTACCAGTGGCCCCTAGAGCTGGCTACTGGAGGGCCCTAGAGTTGGTTACTGGTGGGCTTTGGAATTGGTTACTGGTGGACCCTGGAGCTGATTACTGGTGGGCCCTGGAGTTGATTACCGGTGGGCCCTGAAGTTGGTTATTGGTGTGCCCTGGAGTTGGTTATCATGGGCCCTGGAGTTGGTTATCTGTGGGCCTTGGAGTTGGTTATCGGTGGGCCCTGGAGTTGGTTATCGGTGGGCCCTGGAGTTGGTTACCGGTGGGCCCTGGAGTTGGTTACCGGTGGGCCCTGGAGTTGGTTATCGGTGGACC
Organism: Ranitomeya imitator; assembly: GCF_032444005.1. Taxonomy (NCBI): domain Eukaryota; kingdom Metazoa; phylum Chordata; class Amphibia; order Anura; family Dendrobatidae; genus Ranitomeya; species Ranitomeya imitator. Next base: position 195,979,512 of record NC_091289.1, on the reverse strand, counting down.
CTGGAGTTGGTTATCGGTGGGCCATGGAGTTGTTTACCGGTGGGCCCTGGAGTTGTTTACCGGTGGGCCCTGGAGTTGGTTACCGGTGGGCCCTGGAGTTGGTTACCGGTGGGCCCCGGAGTTGGTTATCGGTGGGCCCCGGAGTTGGTTATCGGTGGGCCCCGGAGTTGGTTATCGGTGGGCCCCGGAGTTGGTTACCGGTGGGCCCTGGAGTTGGTTATCGGTGGGCCCTGGAGTTGGTTATCGGTGGGCCCCGGAGTTGGTTACCGGTGGGCCCTGGAGTTGGTTACCGGTGGGCCCTGGAGTTGGTTAGCGGTGGGCCCTGGAGTTTGTTACCGGTGGGCCCTGGAGTTGGTTCCCAGTGGGCCCTGGAGTTGGTTCCCGGTGGGCCCTGGAGTTGGTTCCCGGTGGGCCCTGGAGTTGGTTATCGGTGGGCCCTGGAGTTGGTTACCGGTGGGCCCTGGAGTTGTTTACCGGTGGGTCCTGGAGTTGGTTCCCGGTGGGCCCTGGAGTTGGTTACCGGTGGGCCCTTGGCTCACCAGTCCGACACTGTGTGTATTCATAATTCTGTGCACTATCCATCGTGTGTAATCCGGGCAGATCTGAGGGCGCAGTTCGGTTTTACAGATGGTTTTGTGACAGATTTAAAACATCATGAAAAAAATTCGGGCAGAAGTGAAAGAAGTGAAGGAACAGACACAGTTTGTATATTTGGAGTAAAACCCCAAAACTCTGAACTTCTCTCTAACTCCATAACCTGATTGCCCTTTAATCGTGTATTTTGGGGCTGATTCCTTGGACTTTGCTGTCATTATCGTCCCCTTTCTTAGTATTTGCATATTGAGCTCGGGCATTTCTCGTCTTTTAGCTCATCTGCGGAATAACAGCGGAATGATTCCCCTCCTGACGAGGCGCTCGCACCACTTTCCTGTAAACAGCTCATTAATTATGCATGCCTTCCTCCCATTGTGATTTTTACGCTAACTCCTTGAGCTTAGACAAAGTCTCATAAACCAGTAAATCGGGTGATAAATTCTCGGCCAGACAGTGCTGCCACTCCGTAAATCTCCGCCGCTCCGCAGATTAAAACCGCACATCGACCTTAAAAAAAAACAACAAAAAAAAAACACTGCCCCTCTATAAGGCAAATGAATTTCATGTTTTAGGAAGTCGGCTCCAGATATAGACACATGACGTTTCTTATTGTGGATCTATGGGGGCGTCGTAATCCATGGAAAGGATGGAAAGGAAAAACTGCAACCAAAGGTACCATGTGTGACCAGTTGTCACGATTTGTGCGCAATGCATGACCACAATAAGGATTCCGGCATTACGGAGTTTCCGAGGATGGATTTAATTTGCAGTCACAAAATCTCTTTAAATTTAAAGGGGTTGTCCAAAACTTAAATATTGATGTCCAATCAGATTGGTGGGGGTCTGGCACCGAGTTTTCACTATGATTGACAGCGCCCACAGAGGACGGATGGAAGAAGAACACAGAGTGGGGACAGCTCCGCTCCGTACATTGTGTAGAGACCGTTTTCTGTACTGCAGCTCTGCTCCTTAATGTGATCTATGTTGCAGTACCAAGAATGACCACTGCACAGTGTACGGAGCTGTGCTGTACCAGCTCCATGCAATGATTTATGAAGGTGCTCCTCAGGGGCGGGGACAGACACAAGACCACCACGGTAGAACAATCTATGGACCCTTTACAGTGCAATAATGTGACTGGGGCAGAAGCTGTTGCTTTTGAGATGGACGTGGACCCCCTGACAACTTGGGTCCCTGTGCAGCTGCACTACTGATGTGTCCATTCCTGGTGCTCAATGTCAGACTCCTACCCATCCAATATCCTAAAAATAGGTGATCATCCCACCCTTCTTTGGTCTACCATGGCTCCATCTTTCCTAGTTTTCTCTGTTCACTTCCCAGTATGGTCCATGTATCACTTCCAGGAGGCACAAGCAGCCTGCCGCAGTGGAGGATTCGTCTACATTGGTCTCTGGTGGCCAATTAAGTAGAACCTGTCACTTGCCATAAGCATGTTTTTTTTCTTACCTGGTGTAAACGCCGCTGTCCTCCTGAATCCGGCGATGTTTTGCTTTTCTTCCTGCTCCTCTCTGTCCCTGAGATATGGCCCCTTCTTCCCCTATCTGTAAAGCTATTCTTTATTAGTCAATTGGGCGATGTCCTCAAGTAGATGCCTACAGAGACCACACCTACTTGGATAACAAAACTGGATCTATATACAGGGAAGAAGAGGCCGTATCTCAGGAACGGAGAGGAGCAGGAAGAAAAGGAAACCATCTCCGGATTCAGGAGAACGGCAACATTTACACCAGGTAGAAAAGTAGATATTTATGGCGGTGAGCGGTCCTCCTCTAATGGGTTAACGCAGATGTCAGTCATTCAGCCGTTTTGCTGATTCCAGATTCAGTCCATTAGATCTGGCTCCTTCTCGTTCTCTATAAATCTCCAGTAACGGCCTGTTTGCTCTCATAATCAGATTATAGTTTATGAGGTGTTGGACGTGGAGTAATTAATTTACTTGTGGAATTTATGTTCTAACACGTGGGATCTGTTTCCTGATGAGTAATAGCTGTTTGTGTGGTTTTTATAATCGGCCAAATCAACCGCTAGACTGAAGCCGGCATCACGTTCAATCCTGCTGATTTTTTTTTTCATTTTTTTTTTCTTTTTAAAGTTGCATAAAATCCAGAATTGCAAAAAATCTTCTCATGTGAGGGGTCAAGAAATGATCACAGGAGCAAGAAATGGTCGCCCTCTAGTGGATACATATATATAACACCCTGACTGTTACTATCTGACCTGACACATGAGCACAGGGAGCACGGCGGCAAGGCTTCCATAGGTGGCATAGTGTCCAGTACTGATGCCGGGGGGCTGTAGATAGTATTGTGGGGGCACTGCCACTGCTGCCCATTGGGAAACATTACAACTGATACTAACAATACAAGAGAAGATACAAGATCTAATACAAGATACAAGATCTAATACAAGAGAAGATAGTAATACAAGAGAAGATAGTTAATACAAGAGAAGATAGTATTCTGCTACAGATGGATCTGGATAAGTTGGAAACTTGGGCTGAAAGGTGGCAGATGAGGTTTAACAATGATAAATGTAAGGTTATACACATGGGAAGAGGGAATCAATATCACCATTACACACTGAACGGGAAACCACTGGGTAAATCTGACAGGGAGAAGGACTTGGGGATCCTAGTTAATGATAAACTTACCTGGAGCAGCCAGTGCCAGGCAGCAGCTGCCAAGGCAAACAGGATCATGGGGTGCATTAAAAGAGGTCTGGATACACATGATGAGAGCATTATACTGCCTCTGTACAAATCCCTAGTTAGACCGCACATGGAGTACTGTGTCCAGTTTTGGGCACCGGTGCTCAGGAAGGATATAATGGAACTAGAGAGAGTACAAAGGAGGGCAACAAAATTAATAAAGGGGATGGGAGAACTACAATACCCAGATAGATTAGCGAAATTAGGATTATTTAGTCTAGAAAAAAGACGACTGAGGGGCGATCTAATAACCATGTATAAGTATATAAGGGGACAATACAAATATCTCGCTGAGGATCTGTTTATACCAAGGAAGGTGACGGGCACAAGGGGGCATTCTTTGCGTCTGGAGGAGAGAAGGTTTTTCCACCAACATAGAAGAGGATTCTTTACTGTTAGGGCAGTGAGAATCTGGAATTGCTTGCCTGAGGAGGTGGTGATGGCGAACTCAGTCGAGGGGTTCAAGAGAGGCCTGGATGTCTTCCTGGAGCAGAACAATATTGTATCATACAATTATTAGGTTCTGTAGAAGGACGTAGATCTGGGGATTTATTATGATGGAATATAGGCTGAACTGGATGGACAAATGTCTTTTTTCGGCCTTACTAACTATGTTACTATGTTACTATGTTACTAACAAGAGCTCTGGGATGATGGGAGTACTCATCAAAGAGTATTGATGTTAGGGTTAATGGTAGGCCCTGCCGATGGCATTCACGGTGATGGAGCCAAGGGATCGGCAGCTTGGGGGGGCTGTAGATAGTATTGTGGGGGCACTGTCACTGCTGCCCATTGGGGAACATTACAACTGATACTAACAAGAGCTCTGGGATGATGGGAGTACTCATCAAAGAGTATTGATGTTAGGGTTAATGGTAGGCCCTGCCGATGGCATTCACGGTGATGGAGCCAAGGGATCGGCAGCTTGAGGGGGGCTGTAGATAGTATTGTGGGGGCACTGCCACTGCTGCCCATTGGGAAACATTACAACTGATACTAACAAGAGCTCTGGGATGATGGGAGTACTCATCAAAGAGTATTGATGTTAGGGTTAATGGTAGGCCCTGCCGATGGCATTCACGGTGATGGAGCCAAGGGATCGGCAGCTTGAGGGGGCTGTAGATAGTATTGTGGGGGCACTGTAACTGCTGCCCATTGGGGAACATTACAACTGATACAAGAGCTCTGGGATGATGGGAGTACTCATCAAAGAGTATTGATGTTAGGGTTAATGGTAGGCCCTGCCAATGGCATTCACGTTGATGGAGCCAAGGGATCGACAGCTTGGGGGGCTGTAGATAGTATTGTGGGGGCACTGTCACTGCTGCCCATTGGGGAACATTACAACTGATACAAGAGCTCTGGGATGATGGGAGTACTCATCAAAGAGGATTGAGGTTAGGGTTAATGGTAGGCCCTGCCGATGGCATTCACGGTGATGGAGCCAAGGGATCGACAGCTTGGGGGGCTGTAGATAGTATTGTGGGGGCACTGTCACTGCTGCCCATTGGGGAACATTACAACTGATACAAGAGCTCTGGGATGATGGGAGTACTCATCAAAGAGGATTGAGGTTAGGGTTAATGGTAGGCCCTGCCGATGGCATTCACGGTGATGGAGCCAAGGGATCGGCAGCTTGAGGGGGCTGTAGATAGTATTGTGGGGGCACTGTCACTGCTGCCCATTGGGGAACATTACAACTGATACTAACAAGAGCTCTGGGATGATGGGAGTACTCATCAGAGTATTGAGGTTAGGGTTAATGGTAGGCCCTGCCGATGGCATTCACGGTGATGGAGCCAAGGGATCGGCAGCTTGGAGTTCGGGTTCGGTTTTCCGGAGAGGCACAGTTCTGGGTGAATGCTCTCCGGCTCGCTACCGGCAGATCACGGGATCGATGCCTGTGTCGTGCATGAAGCCCCCTCTCTTTATCTGCATTACTGGAGGTCTTATTGTTCCCCTTAACCTGCAATCCCCATAAAATATTCCTTTATTAGTCTTCTTCCCAGACTTTGGGTGCTCATTGCTCCAGTGACTTTAAGGCAGCAGGAAAAAGATGACTCTATGAGCATCGCAGGTTGCGGGGTAAAAGGCGGCTGTACGCTACAGCACCGCGACGCCACAGCATAGCACAAGTGAGCGGGGTCACATTGTGGGACCCCAGAGATCATACATGTATCATAGATGGATGATAAATGTTGGTTATGGAGTAACGCAAGGGAAGAGCTATGGAGTGCGGTGTCAGAGCGCAGAGCGCTGCAGGACCCCCAGCAGCGACGTACCGGGGTGGGTGGTAAAGCATAGTGGGCAGCACACAGGAGAACCGGCCAGTGATGAGCTGGGAGGGCGGCCATTCGATCGTTTCCTATGGGGCTCTGCCTCTTATCGTCTCTCTGGGAAAAAAACCTATTAAGTCTTTTAGCAAATTACAAAATATTACCATTAACAAAAAAAATGAAATGATTTGTTTTTGCAGATTCTTCTTCAACCAGAATTTTTTTTTAAATAAATTAAAATCCTCAAACAATGCAGAATCGGAAATGCTTCTTATTTACAGACACAGGTAGAAACAGCTGAAATGTGGTCTGACACCCCCGATATACAGCGCACATAAAAGTCCACAGATGTTCTGGATTTCTGCTGCGGCAACAACATTAATGACTTCAGAGGAAGCGGCCGCCCTAATAATGAATCTCAGGACTCATTAGGAAAATAATCTCCATCCATGGAAACAACCAAGGAGGAATGTAACATTAACATGGGGGGGGAGACCCTAAAGGGATTGTACGGGAACAGAAAAAAATCTAGAGGGAGAGAATTCTACAAAATAAAAAACACAACAATCACTGGATACATTTCATCAAAAAATAAATATTGTTTATATCAGGCCTTTGTGCTACATTTATTTCATATGAATATATTTACAATGTTTTATTTATTCATATAATTGAAAATCAAAATGAGTCATTCTCACATGAAGAGATTTTTACACCCAAACTTGTTGTACTTTCAGGAAGATTTTTCAGAAGTTTCATTGTCATCAGATTCAGGATTACCATGAATAAAAACAACTCAATATACAGCTGATAACACAGGATCCATCATACACAATAGGAGATATCACAGCTCACCTCCTCCTCCTCCTGTACAATGACTGATAACACCGCTAGATACAGTAGATAACACAGGATCCACCATCCACAATAGGTGATGTCACAGCTCACCTCCTCCTCCTGTACAATGACTGATAACACCTCTATATACAGTAGATAACACAGGATCCACCATCCACAATAGGTGATATCACAGCTCACCTCCTCCTCCTGTACAATGACTGATAACACCTTTATATACAGCAGATAACACAGGATCCACCATTCACAATAGATGATGTCACAGCTTACCTCCTCCTCCTGTATAATAACTGATGTCACCTCTATATACAGTAGATAACACTGGATCCACCATTCACAATAAATCATGTCACAGCACACCTCCTCCTCCTCCTGTACAATGACTGATAACACCTCTATATAAAGTAGATAACACAGGATCCACCATTCACAATAGGTGATGTCACAGCTCACTTCCTCCTCCTGTACAATGTCTGATAACACCTCTATACACAGTAGATAACGCAGGATCCATCATTCACAATAGGTGATGTCACAGCTCACCTCCTCCTCCTGTACAATGACTGATAACACCTCTATATACAGTAGATAACACAGGATCCACCATTCACAATAGGTGATGACACAGCTCACCTCCTCCTCCTGTATAATGACTGATAACACCTCTATATACAGTAGATAACACAGGATCCACCATTCACAATAGGTGATGTCACAGCTCACCTCCTCCTCCTGTACAATGACTGATAACACCTCTATATACAGTAGATAACACAGGATCCACCATTCACAATAGGTGATGTCACAGCTCACCTCCTCCTCCTGTGCGATGACTGATAACACCTCTATACACAGTAGATAACGCAGGATTCGCCATTCACAATAGGTAATGTCACAGCTCACCTCCTCCTCCTGTGCGATGACTGATAACACCTCTATACACAGTAGATAACGCAGGATTCGCCATTCACAAAGATAGAACAGTGGGTTAAATAAAGTGCTAAAGAGATTAGTGGGGCACCTAATGTAGGTAAAGAGGTGGTAAATGATTACCTGAGCCATGCAATGGTGCCACTGCCTCTATGCGCGTTTCGGCAGCGTGCCTTCGTCAGGGGAGTGATCATCATTCTATCTCAGCACTGTGCACTTTATATGATCTAGAGTATGTGTTATTTATTAGTGTCTATATGGCTTTGGTATCCTCACTCCTGGGGCATTTAATTTCTTTGAGACTGATTACTTATGTTTATCTGCCATTCCGTGGGGCCACTTACATTTTGGCTCATTACCATTCACACTTTGGGGTCCACTTCACTTTTTTTTAACATTTTTTATGTAATTGTATAATAAATTGTATTTTGAGCAGTTCCTGGAGCGCCCTTCCTCTATTTGTTCCCCCTCCTGATTTGTAGCTAAACTGGGCAAGATCCTGCCAGTGATTTCCGTCTGATGTTCTCCATTATCTGAACCTCTCCCAACTCCAAGATTTTTCTTGTACTGCACTAGTTTTCTGGAATGTGCTACCCCAGAGAATTAGAAGAATTCCCAACATCCACAGTTTTAAGAATATCCACATCTGTTTGGACACACCTGTCATATTCTCTGTGTATGTAAAAAAGAATAAACTCTAGTAATGAGCAATAAATAATGATGAATTTGCTGCACAGATTTTTTTTTATATAGCTGCCCTCCACATATAACACACTGCTAAGAAAAGCCCCAGTGTGTCGGCTGAAATGTGGGAAGGGCCGGAAGAAAGGGCAGGATGGAAGGACGGGCAGGAAGGAACAGTAATGAAGGGCAGGAAGCAAGAACATGAAGGAAGGGTAGGATGGAAGAGCAGGAAGGAATAAAGGGCAGAAAGGAAGGAAGAACGGGAAGGAAGGGTAGGATAGAAGAGCAAGAAGGAATAAAGGGCAGGAAGGAAGGCAGAAGGAAGAACAGGAAGGAAGGGTAGGATAGAAGAGTAAGAAGGAATAAAGGGCAGAAAGGAAGGCAGACGGAAGAACAGGAAGGAAGGGTAGGATAGAAGAGCAGGAAGGAATAAAGGGCAGGCAGGAAGGAACAACAGGAATGAAGTCAAGGAAGAAGGAAGGACAGGAAGAAAGGATAGGATGGAAGAGCAAGAAGGAATAAAGGGCAGGAAGGAAGGAACAGGAATGAAGTCAAGAAAGAAGGAAGAACAGGAAGAAAGGATTGGATGGAAGAGCAGGAAGGAATAAAGGGCAGGAAGTAAGGAAGAAGGAAGGACAGGAAAGAAGGAACAACAGTAATGAAGGGCAGAAAGGATGAACAGGAAGGAAAGGCTGGATGGAAGAGCAGGAAGGAATAAAGGGCAGAAAAGAAGGCAGAAGGAAGAACAAGAAGGAAGGGTACGGTAGAAGAGCAGGAAGGAATAAAGGGCAGGAAGGAACAACAGGAATGAAGTCAAGGAAGAAGGAAGGACAGGAAGAAAGGATAGGATGGAAGAGCAGGAAGGAATAAAGGGAGGGAAGGACGGGAAAGAAGGAACAACAGGAATGAAGGGCAGAAAGGAAGAACGGGTAGGAAGGAAGGACAGGAAGGAAGGTAAGGATGGAAGAGCAGGAAGGAATAAAGTGCAGGAAAGAAGGAGAAAGGATAGATAGGAAGGAACAGCAGGAATAAAGGGCAGGAAGGAAGAAGGAAGGACAGGAAGGGCAGGATGGATGAGCAGGAAGGAAGGAAAAAATAGGAATGAAGGGCAGAAATGAAGAATGGGAAGGAAGGAAGAACAGGAAGGAAGGGTAGAATGGAAGAGCAGGAAGGAAGAGTAAAGGACAGGAAGGGCACGATGGATGAGTAGGAAGGAAGGAAAAACAGGAAGGAAGGGCAGGAAGGTAGAGCAGGAAGTAATGAAGGGCAGAAAAGAAGGAAGAGTAGGATGGAAGGAAGAACAGGAAGGAATAAAGGGAAGGAAGAACAGCATGGAAGAGCAGAAAGGAATGAAGGGAAGGAAAGAAGGAAGAACAGGATGGAAGGAAGGGCAGGATGGAAGAGCAGGAAGGTATGAAGGGCAGGAAGCACAGAAAGAAGGAAGAAAGCAGGGACTGCAGAAATGAACAGGAAGAAAGGGGAGGAAGGAAGGGCAGGAAGAGAGGAAGGGCATGGTGGAAGGAGAGGCAGGAAGGAAGGGCAAGATGGAAGAACAAGAAGGAAAGAAGGGCAGGAAAGAAAAGTAGGAAGGAGGAAGGCAGGAGGGAAGTAAGAACAAGAAGAAAGACAAAGAAAGAAAAAGAGGAAAGAGAAAAAGAAAGAAAGAGAGAGTTTGTGATGTGTATAGGAATGTTTCTGTGCAGTAATGACAGGACACACTTCCACGTCTCGGGCAGAATCCGCGCTCCACGTTTCAGATACTCTCAGGTTTTGCACTCAGATCTTCCCCTCGGTCTGAGATTTAACATTCCCTTTGAGTACAGAGACTTTCATGTCCGCAGTCCTGTGATCTGGGCAGAAGAAGTGGTTTGCGACTGGTGTTTCCATTTTGCTGCTTTGTTATGGAGATCGGCCTTGTCTTCGGCTTCTGTTCTCTCTGTATCGTACGTGGGATTTCTGCGACGAGATCAGATGTGCAAATTGTCCGGAATGAGACGGAGACACAAGAGGACGGAGATGATGGGCGGCCGAGTTGTGGACCTAGCATTGTCCATAAATGTCCTCACCTGCAGATGGCAGCGTAGAGCGAGCCACTAATGACACATGCAGGGATGGTCAGCTCAGGGTGGTCTCATGTACCACTGTGTGCATTATGGACATTATGGTGCCAGCGAGTGATGTGTCCCCTTCATTGTCAATCCAGCCATTACTGATCACAGACAGATTTTCTTCTAATCAGACCTTTTTTATGATTGAAGTTTTTTTAAATGTCATATTCCGGTTACCATCTTGTCTGAGCCGCTGCTCCTCTCTGATAACAGCAGTAAGAGGCTCGCCATGTACAGCACAGAAGCCTGTAGTCTGGTGATGAGCTGTGTATCAGTCATTATGCAGGGAGGGGGAGGAGGTGAGCTGTGACATTCACCTATTGGCTTCTAAGGAAAGTGTTGTGGGCATGCTCTGTGCCATGTGCAGCTGTCATTGTGCAGACGAGTGTAGAAGGTGAGCTGTGACAATCACTTATTCACTCTGACAGTAAAGTCATGGGGCATACTGTGCACCCTATGCAGCAGTTACTTTGCTAGGAGGGGGAATAGGTGAGCTGTGACAATGATTTATTCTCTATGATAGTAGAATATTGTGGACATGCATTGTGTCCTGTGCAGCAGTCATTGCTCAGGGAGAAGGTGAGCTGTGACCATCACCTTATCCTTTCTATGGGAGAGTGTTGTGGGTATGTGTGCTTTGCAGAGGTCATTGCACATGGAGGGGGAGGAGGTGAGCTTTGACCTCCCCATTGGGCTGGAAACACTATATACTGTAAGCCCTTACTTCTGCGTCCTGTGTACTGGATTATATTCAGCTGGATTTCTCCTTTAAGCTCACACAAGAGTATAATACTAATCCCTTTATTGTTCTCGTATTATTATTCCAGACATTTCGCATCCCTTTATTAGAGCTGATATCATCCACCGAGCCACGTCGGTGTGACTTTTGCCAGCGTGGTTATAATTAGTGTGATATTCGCTCCCGATACTTTGTTTGTTTGTCTTCCAATTACACTTAATTAGAGATCGAATCTCATGAAAACCAAAAAAAAAGTTGTCATTAACATAACAAATAAACGAGGTTAATAAGAGTCCTGGGCATTGAGCAGCAACAGAGGCACAGAGACGTCACATAGGTGATATATATGATGGCAGCCGGGTATATGGGGGACGTGCGGCAGCACATCAACAGGAAAGCCTTAGATCCCCATCCCTTTCGCCTTTTTATATTTTCTGGGGTGGGTGAGGCAAAATATTGTTTGTAGCTTAGTAGACGTACCTGTGTGTGTATATATTAATCCACAAGAGTCAGCCCCATATATATCATTGGGGCACCCCAGAATTTACCAGGATTGTTTCTGAAAAATCAGGACCGTCCTGACAAGTTCTTGACTGTTGCCGACCGCACAAGTCAATAATGAAATGGGTCCTGAATAGACTGTCTTTAAAGTGGGGTGGATCCGCTCACTCGGCTGCTTAAAGACGTATTAGTCACAGGAACACTTACCATTTAAGTTTTCAACTGGTTTATTAAAATATACTTAATAAACCAGTGCAAAGTTAAGTAATTATACACGGCCCTTCTGGCATAACGAGAAAAACAAAATAGCATACAGTACAGTCTGTGTGGCCTCGGGGATCCACCCACTCAAGGAAAAAACACACACTTCAGTTCTCTTTAACACAAGCACAACTCTGGAGCTCTCATCTCCAGACACACTGAACACTGAATGAGTCCAAATGCTCTACTTTTACCTGGACCACACCCTGGAGCAGAGAAATGGTGAACAGTTTCCCGCCCAGCCTTGAGCTGTTCACAGAAACCCAGCCCTTAACATGGCCGATTAACCAATCTCAGAACTTGGCGTACTGGGGCATTCTTTCCAGGTTCATATCACTGAGGCTAACATCCGCAGTGACACATATCTCCTCTCCAGTATTTTACCAGTGACTTTCTCACAATACATCTAGGATACACTAAAGATCACTCCTTGGTTGTGGTGTTGGCTCAGGGGCACCACACTTTACAAGATGGCCAACATTTTGGTCCTCCTGGACCTTACTCAAGGCATGTGAGAGGTTTGGGGTGGACTGTGAGATCGCCCCTCCACTGGGCATTCATCACACTGCTTCTAACCAGCCGTGAGCAAGGTCCATTAGGACTGAACTATTGGGGATCTTGAACAGCGTGTTACCCCTAGACATGACATGCTGATTAGAGAGGAGCAAATCTTTTGATATACAAATTTGTCAGTTTTTCCTGAATTCTTCCAAAATATTAGCAAGTGCTGAAAACCATCTGAGTGCCCTGAAAATATGCGTGTAACACTCTGAGGTCCCTTGCGACTGTAAACCAAACACATCCAACCTCTTTAACACAAACATAGCCTCAGCAATGTCACAGCTGTGATGTCACACACTATCTGAAATGATTATTCAGTTTTTTTTATGGCTTTTTCTCTTTATCTCTATGGCTGATCTGTGAGCTGCGACGTCCTCTCACTATCCAGATTCACAATAACATCGCTGCTGCATTCCCTGCCTCGGCTTTTATACAGTCTATGATATTCCCTTCAGGTTCTCTGCATTATAACATGTGACGTTATGCAGTGCATTATGAGAAGGCCTGTCCGGTCGCGCCCTTGCGAGTCTTCTCCTGCTGATGCAATCTTCTGCAATGTATAAAATGACCACGCACATTTATGGCGATTCACGGCAAAAGACTCCCGAATTGTTTGAATTTGCCAGATTAAAAAAAAATTCCAAACATTTGATATGAATTTGATTTGCATTGTCATTTCTAATGCAATAATAAGATCAGTAATATTTTTGTCACTACCACTAAGGCAGTTCCGCGGTCTTTTTTTATGTTACAGTTACGATATCAACCAACTTTTTACATGAAATCACATGCACGCTCAGACAATTTGAGTGTGCATGTACATGGGCATCAGAATTGGTTATTGTAGGTCAAACAAGCGTTTATCTGAATACTATTTATGGCCAACTTCACATATTTATGTTTCATGGTGCAATTTAACACCTGGTGCCGGTCACTCGGCACAAAATAAACAGCTTTTCCAGTCCAAAATGTAGTTTTCCTTTGCAAAAAAAAAAAAAAATTACTGTTTTTTTTATACTTTTTTTTAAATCTGCATTTATTTACCTAATGTTGTATTTCACCTATCCCCTGTTTTGCATCAGTCCATTCCCTTGAATTAATATTGGATTTCTATCTGACAGTCACAAGGCGCCGTCTGTTTTCTGCGCCGCGGCACGGTGCTTTTTAATTTATGGTTCTGTTGTTTTAATCATTGTTCCTTTAGATTCCACAACACCATAATATGAATATTATAATTCGTCTATGACTGTAGAGAAATGTATATTACAGTCGCAGAAGTCATAAAATTCTGTTTTGTGTCAAGAATGAATTTACGGATATTCCCCTTCCACACAAGTTCGGAGAAATTTGCGGGCATATGGTGACAGCGCGAGTGACATATGGTCATTGTTATTTAGTTTTATTGCATTAAAATAATATAATTTAAAAGTTATTGGTGCATATGAGCGAAACATATGTGCCGCAATTAGCGACACTGCTCATTAAAGTACTTTTTATGTGCTTGTCGTGACTTTTTGTGTCTGCAGAGATCTTCACTTCCCGCAAGTTGTGTTTTGCCGCTATTGAAATTGATTAACATTTTAATCAGAAAGGGGATTATAACAGATTTTGTTTCTGGTGGAGGAAAGTGATGCACGGTGTTGGCGTCGTGCTTGCTTGCTTAACTTCTGTTTGGCAGGTGTCCTTGTCAACTACTCATTCAGAAGTGTAGCCATGGTGGGCCTCGGGAAGGAAAGGGGGTGTATGACACCACCACGCCACTCCGCCATTAACAAGATATGAAGAATAAGGGTTAACTTGCAAATTAAGCCTTTGCCCAAGCTGTAGGAAAATGTAGCTGGAACTCCAGGCAAGCGGTTACATTTTAAGCTATATTTTGTCTTCAAGTCATAATCATAACTGGGACAATGATGAAGACTATGACACCCATAACAAACAGGGCCGACATCACAACCAAGAAAACTACAGCTGCCATCACAACCAAGAAAACCACAGCTGCCATCATAACTGGGGTCACCATAATAATCAGGAAGACCATAGCCACCATAACAACCAGAGCCGACATCACAACCAGGAAAACGATGGCTGTCATCACAACCAAGAAATCCATGGCTACCTTCACAACCATGCAAACCATGGCTGCCATCACAACCAAGAAAACTACAGCTGCCATCACAACCAAGAAAACCGTGGCAGCCATCACAACCAAGAAAACCACAGCTGCCATCATAACTGGGGTCACAATAATAATCAGGAAGACCATAGCCACCATAGCAACCAGGGCCAACATCACAACCAGGAAAATCATGGCTGTCATCACAACCAAGAAAATCATGGCTGCCATCACAACCAAGAAAACCACAGCTGCCATCATAACTGGGGTCACCATAATAATCAGGAAGACCATAGCCACCATAACAACCAGAGCCGACATCACAACCAGGAAAACGATGGCTGTCATCACAACCAAGAAATCCATGGCTGCCTTCACAACCATGCAAACCATGGCTGCCATCACAACCAAGAAAACTACAGCTGCCATCACAACCAAGAAAACCGTGGCAGCCATCATAACCAAGAAAACCACAGCTGCCATCATAACTGGAGTCACAATAATAATCAGGAAGACCATAGCCACCATAGCAACCAGGGCCAACATCACAACCAGGAAAATCATGGCTGTCATCACAACCAAGAAAATCATGGCTGCCATCACAACCAAGAAAACCACAGCTGCCATCATAACTGGGGTCACCATAATAATAGGGAACACCATAGCCATCATAACAACCATGACTGCCATCACAACCAAGAAAAACCATGGCTGCCATCACAACCAAGAAAACCACAGCTGCCATCATAATTGGGGTCACCATAATAATCAGGAAGACCATAGCCATCATAACAACTAGGGCCGACATCATAACAAGGAAAACCATGGCTGCCATCACAACCAAGCTAACCATGGCTGCCTTAACAACCAAGAAAACATGGCTGCCATCACAACCAAGAAAACCACAGCTGCCATCATAACTGGGGTCACTATAATAATCAGGAAGACCATAGCCACCATAACAACTAGGGCCGACATCATAACAAGGGGAACCATGGCTGCCATCACAATCAAGTAAACCATGGCTGCCTTCACAACCAAGAAACCATGGCTGCCATCACAACCAAGAAAACCACAGCTGCCATCATAACTGGGGTCACCATAACAATCAGGAAGACCATAGCCACCATATCAACTAGGGCCGACATCATAACAAGGAAACCATGGCTGTCATCACAACCAAGGAAACCATGGCTGCCTTCACAACCAAGAAACCATGGCTGCCATCACAACCAAGAAAACCACAGCTGCCATCATAACTGGGGTCACCATAACAATCAGGAAGACCATAGCCACCATAACAACTAGGGCCAACATCATAACAAGGAAAACTATGGCTGCCATCACAACCAAGGTAAACCATGTCTGCCTTCACAACCAAGAAAACCACAGCTGCCATCATAACTGGGGTCACCATATTAATTAGGAAGACCATAGCCACCATGACATTCACGGCCGCCACCACATTTGGGAGAACTAGCATCACAGCACAACAAGGACACCAATGACTACTATGACAGCCAGTGCATACATCAGAACCACAATGATGAGGCCCACTATAAACAACTAGGAACAGAAGGGCCACCTCAAGAACCAGGATAAACGGGGCTACCAGAACAATGAAGATGACTGGGGCCACCATCACAACCTAGACAACTTGGGTCACCAGGAAACCAAAAGACAAACTAGGACAGCAAGGGTCATCACCTTCACAACTTGGATGGCTAGAACCTTCACCACAGTCAAGGCTGACAACCATGGCTGCCATGACAACAAGAATAACTAGGGTCACATCACAATCAAGTAAACCAAGGCTACCATCATAACTGGGGCCACCAAAACAATCAAGAAGACCAAAGCCGCCATGACAACCAGAGCTGACATGACAACTAGGATCACATCACAGCAAGGAGAGCAACAGTCACCTTGACAGCCAGGAGAAGCAGTGCATCCATCAGAACCAGAATGGTCAGGCCCACCATAAACAACTAGGAACACAAGGGCCAGGATAACCAGGGCTGCCAGAACAATCAAGATGAAAGGGGCCACCATCACAACCTGGACAGCTAGGGTCTCCAGGAAAATAAGATCTAAAATCACAGGGCCACCACCACAACCAAGATGACCACTAGAATTGCCATCACATTTAGCTCCACAAGGGCTGCGATCACATCCAAGACAACCCGGGTTGCCAGTACAATCAGCATGGCCAGGGCCAGGGCCGCCATCAGGGCATGACAGCCATGACTGGCGTATGGGGCCCGGTGGGCAGAGGGGGCCCGCATCGGGCCCCGTCTCATCTGCTCACCGGGCCCCCCCTGCAGGCGCTGCGGCTCACTATTGACGTGCGGGCCCGTGCCCGCACGTCAATAGTTAACAGTCGCCGCCAGCCAGTCGGAGGCTGGCAGCTGACTTGAACGGCGGCAGTGCGCAGTCTCACCTCGCCGGCGTCTGACGTCATCGTCAGCCGCCGGCGAGTGCGTCCTTCACCTGCGTGGAGGAGCTTCGCCCGCCGCGGGAGCATGGCATGGCAAGGTAAGAAGTTTTTTTTTTTTTGGTAGCGGTGATCCAGGGGAGGGGGCCCGGGGCAGAGGAGATGCTGGACACAGACAGGGGCAGAGGAGATGCTGGACACAGACAGGGGCAGAGGAGATGCTGGACACAGACAGGGGCAGAGGAGATGCTGAACACAGACAGGGGCAGAGGAGATGCTGGACACAGGGGCAGAGGAGATGCTGGACACAGGGGCAGAGGAGATGCTGGACACAGGGGCAGAGGAGATGCTGGACACAGGGGCAGAGGAGATGCTGGACACAGGGGCAGAGGAGATGCTGGACACAGGGGCAGAGGAGATGCTGGACACAGGGGCAGAGGAGATGCTGGACACAGGGGCAGAGGAGATGCTGGACACAGGGGCAGAGGAGATGCTGGACACAGACAGGGGCAGAGGAGATGCTGGACACACAGGGGCAGAGGAGATGCTGGACACAGACAGGGGCAGAGGAGATGCTGGACACACAGGGGCAGAGGAGATGCTGGACACAGGGGCAGAGGAGATGCTGGACACACAGGGGCAGAGGAGATGCTGGACACAGACAGGGGCAGAGGAGATGCTGGACACAGACAGGGGCAGAGGAGATGCTGGACACACAGGGGCAGAGGAGATGCTGGACACAGACAGGGGCAGAGGAGATGCTGGACACACAGGGGCAGAGGAGATGCTGGACACACAGGGGCAGAGGAGATGCTGGACACAGACAGGGGCAGAGGAGATGCTGGACACAGACAGGGGCAGAGGAGATGCTGGACACAGGGGCAGAGGAGATGCTGGACACAGGGGCAGAGGAGATGCTGGACACAGACAGGGGCAGAGGAGATGCTGGACACACAGGGGCAGAGGAGATGCTGGACACAGACAGGGGCAGAGGAGATGCTGGACACAGGGGCAGAGGAGATGCTGGACACAGGGGCAGAGGAGATGCTGGACACAGGGGCAGAGGAGATGCTGGACACACAGGGGCAGAGGAGATGCTGGACACAGGGGCAGAGGAGATGCTGGACACAGGGGCAGAGGAGATGCTGGACACAGGGGCAGAATGGAGATACGGGGTATGATGAAAGACATGGGGGCATGACTGGAGACAGATGGGGAAGAATTGGAGACACTGGGGGCAGAATTGGAGACAGATCTTGCAGGATCATGGGGCAGGATTGATATGATGGAGACAAATGGGTCAGGATGGGGAGATCATATGGGGCAGAATGGATACTCATGAGGGCAGGATGGGAGAACATATGGCTGACGCCAGGAATGAGACACACGGGGCCAGGATGGGGAATATTATTACCATAGGGACTAATTTAGGGATATTATTACTGCAGTGATGTATTTATTTTATTTTTTGAGGATACTGTTTTAAATGAGGGGGCGATCCTGTTACTGTGTAGAGTGATACTATGTCGCCTCTTTTTCTTCATGTGGTGTAATGTAGAAGTTGGGAAAATTAATTAATGTATTCTACAAGCAGAGCTCGAGATAACTGTGTTATTTCCTGCAGAAACGAGTCCTGGCTGGATGAAATGATGGCGGTCTGTGCTGGATGAAAGATGAAGGACTTCAACCTAGAGACGTCACTGGTAAGTCAGTGTGTTACCTATACACTGACACTATACACTGTATACAGAGCTCCTGTGTATAATTTCACTAGTGATCACTGTATTATCTGTACACAAACACTGCATACTAAGTACAGATCTCCGGTGTATAATGGCACTTATGGTGATAGTATGGTGCTTTTTTTTTTATTACTGATCAGAATTGTAGTATTCAGTCACTATGTGGTGGTAATATGTGGTCTGGTAATGGTGTAGCAGTATTTGTTCTTTGTATGTGATATTATTGGTCATTTAAAAAATTGAAAAATAAATATAAATATACCTAAATTGTATTGCATATTTTAACAAATATTTAATAGGTTACAGTAGAGTAGGGCCCGGCCAAAAGTGTCTACTGTGTTATGGTGGCGGCATAAAAAATCTTTTGGCCAAAACAAAAGCTGCCGGCTATATGTGTGATCTGGTGATGGGAACTGTTAATGTGTGATAGGTGAGAAGTGGAGTTTTTCCAAGAGAGAGCGGTGGGACTGTGGACAGATCGTGGGGTGGAGCCTGGAGGCGGAGCTGGGGTGGAGCCTGGGCGGAGTCTCAAGGGGGCCCCGAAAATTTTGCCAGTATGGGGCCCCGAAATTTCTAGTGGCAGCCCTGGCCAGGGCCACCATAATAACTAGAGATTCCAGGACAACCAGGGTCACTATCACATGACAGTAGGGCTACCATCACAACCAGAAGAACCTAGGTTGTCAACTAATGATTCAGGGCTCCATATATATTTTTTTTTATGGGAAAACTTTGTAACATATTTGCTGTCCTTTGTTTGAATTTGGATATCAGGATGTTCCAGCACTTATAGTGCCGGCAGAATTCTGACAGAACATGCCTAAAGAAAATGAGTGGATGACAAGTATGGTGGTATTATATGTCCAGTGTAAGGCACAATATTTGGAAAGTAGCACTTGATGTCTGGACAACTAAACCATCCAAATTTCCACTAATCTTGATCCAGCCCTAAAAGATCAAACGCACTTTATTTATTTTTTTTGCTTTAAAATTGAGCTCGAAATTTTAACAAAAAAAAAAAGTTTACACTGGTTTATTGTAAAAATATTGCATTTTTTTTTTCAGATGACAACGAATGTCAAAATGCCACCTACATCTGCGGAGATCATGCGAACTGCACCAACACCAAGGGCAGCTACTTCTGCATGTGCGCGCCAGGCTACGCGTCCAGCAGCGGCGCCGAGAGATTTATGACCAATGATGGAACGTTCTGCCGGGGTAAGCGGCCATCTATATTTCATAAGTCTCCTGCACATTTGTCCTTTCTGATCCATATTCCAGCTGATCAATTATTAATCTTAATTAATACGTTTATTAATATTATCCAATCCAATTTTATGGTGGGAGCCTGGAAGAAACGAGCAGAGGGGGAGCGATGTATCACCGCGTCGGATACATTGACATTCCGAGCAGCGTCTTTATGGGTCTTTCATAAATCGGCTGCTTTTTTGCATCAATGTTGCAGCGGGTTTGCACATGAAAGGCGTTAGAAAGTGACACCATTGTATACTGCGAGCGCCGTTACTATTTTACTATTGCGGCCTCTGAAGTGAGACTTTCCAGCACATCTGGAGGACAGATGGTATCCTTATTACATGATATGTTCTATTGTGCTAATGCATTAAGATCCGCTCCTCCGAGTGTTGGCACGGCAATTCAATATTAACAGTTCTCACATCAAGAGAAAAAAAGTCCAAACTTCATATTTTATAAAACCAAGAACTTCATCAATAATTGACTGGTAATAGAAGCTTTCTGCTTCCCGAATCCCCCGCAGTCAGATCATTGTTATCTGATTGATACTTTTTATTTTATTTTTTGCTGTCATGTAGCTAAACAATGAGTGGAAATTTTGTTAGAAGCAACCAAGGACACCGATGTAGCAGAGCTGAATGTGTCGCCCGGCACAGCTCATCATTATTACTCACGTGTATTAAAGGGAACCTGACAGCTTCCCCAGGTCCCCCCCCTCCCAGGAGACCCCCAGGGAAGCAGCGGTGACGCTCCCCCCACCCTCACAAACTGCATGCAGGGGCCTACAGGTCTCTGACATCTAACTCCATCCTCACTTTATATTTTTCTGTTGATGATTTCCATGGCAACTAGAGTTTCAATTCACATATTGAATATGTGTCGATAAGTGCTCTGGGTGTCCCAGAGCACTTCCCAAGCTTCTGCCCTCCAGGGCTGTTTCTCCACCCAGCAGCGCCGCTCGCTGTCTGATTTCCTTTCCTGACCTCTCAGACAGCGAGCTTTTAATCAAGCTAGAGAGGCCGGTGCTCAGATTTTGGTGACCAGGGTTCATTAAGTGCTCTGTCACACCCGGAGCACTTAACACTTTATTTGCATGTTAATTAAAATTCTAATTTCTTGTAAATGCAGCAACAGATAGAAGATATCAAGGTGTCAATGGATTTCATTTTCAGAGACTTGCATGCACCTACGTGCGATTAAATTTACTAAGAAATTCCTTTTGAAATAGGATTACACTATAGGTTTATAGTATTTGGTAGATTCTGCTTTGCCAAGTCTTAAAGGGCTAGTTCCAGTGGCAGACATCTTTTGATTAATGACAGACAGAACGTTTGAAAGAACTGTGTATTTCTTACATATGGTGGCAGGAAAATCAATATCAGCACTTTGCAAAACATTTTATTGTTTCTTAATGGGGAAAACTATTTACACCCAACTCCGCCGATGCACAATAGTTCACGCTCCTCGCGACAGGGCGGAAATGAGTTTATGACACGTTCCAGGATAAAGTATGATAGTGACACCATAAAAAAAGGGGAAATGAGGGAAGGTAGAACGTGACGGGACGGAATGCTGGAGAACGCGGCCATCCGGATCCCCATACTGACGCCCCACGGATTGCAGCCCTCCGAGCCCGGCATTAATGGGCGGCCGTCCTTCACGTCTCGGGCCGTCTGGTTCCTTAAGAATTCAAAGTGACTTCACTACCCGGCTGCAGACTGCACTTCATCCTCACAAAGCAAAATCCATAGATTATGGACGCGAGGCCGGCGCAGTGCGGTGCGTTCTGTACGTCGCCATTCACCGTCCGGCTACGACCATGCGAAGAGTGGAAATAGCGGAAAGTGTTCAGAAGTGGAAGTTCTCCAGAAAGAAGTTAAAGCTCAGAATTACAGAAGAAAATCCATAATCCTCCGCATTCCAGGTGGAAAAATCCTTAATCATGGCTGAAAGCGGTAAACAATGCAGCAGAGCTGAGATTAACGAGGACCTCGCCATAAATATATAAGTAATGTACTTGGTGTAAACGCCGCTGTTCTCCTGATTCCGGAGATGTTTTTCTTTTGTTCCTGAGCCTCTCCATTCCTGAGATATGGCCTCCTCTTCTGTGGTGGTAAATCTAGTGTTAGCCAAATGGGTGTGGTCTTCAGTTCTTCATTGGAGTAGTTTTTTTTTAACACTAGGACTACTGGACTCGTGACTAGAACTACTGAAGTGTAAGTAGTCAAAATGACTATACCAGTAGTCCTAGTGTTAAAAGTCTACGCCCACTTCGCTAGCAAAACTATATTTATAATCACACAATAGTGGTGTTAATCAAATGGGCGTGGTCCCAAGCAGTATTTTTAAGTGTACGCCCACTTGGTAACAAGACTATATTTATAAACACAGAATATTATTATTAGCCAATTCAATCTCTTCCACGCAGTATTTTTTATTTTAAGTCTACGCCCACTTGGCTAACAAGACAATAGTTATAAGCAAAGGAAAAATGGTCGATATCTCAGGAACAGAGAGGAGTAGGAACAAAAGTAAAACATCGCCGGATTCAGGAGAACAGCGGCGTTTACACCAGGTAAAATATATTACATATTTGTGGCGAGTGACGGGTCCTCGTTAATCAAAGTTCTAAAACAAATTCAGCTCTGTGTTGCCTAAATTGTAAGTTATTTTCATTGCGGCTCCATAATACCGTCCCTGCCATAGAAACAGGAGAAGAAAAAAGCGCGACTCCGTCCTTCAGCTCGATGCTCTGAAAATCCTGAAATGATCCAGATTGTTATTTTTGTTACTCGGCTTTTAATGCAGTTGAGCTGGAAAATATGAATAAATAGTTTGTTTTAATGGGAGTTTTAGGTGCAGAGCTCCAGTCATTGTGAGTCCTAACGACTCACTGTACAGAGAGTTTCCTGTGAAAGGAAGCCCCCAAATTATTGACATTCCTCTACGGAAACCTACAAATATTCCAGACTTAACTTTACATTGAGTCTTTCCAGCAAATATTAATGAAAGATCATTTTTCCTTAAAAATTAGAGCAGCGGTCCCTGTTGTGTGAGCATTTGTCACTGTCAATCACTGACTGCGGCATTTAAGTGCCCGATCGAGGGGCCGGAGCCAAGTGAGGCCCCCGATGCTTCATTCTTGATCCGAATATATGATATATAAATAGTTAACTTTAAATTGTTCCATAATTTATTTAATCATATAATACTGTATATTGTGCAACTGATCACATGTAAAATTTAAATACCAATATTTAATAAAATGTTAGATACTAGATGGTGGCCTGATTCTAATGCATCGGGTATTCTAGAATATATATGTGGTTTATTTATGAAGATTTTAGAATAATACATTGAATACACAGGATTCGGCCAACGGCGACCAATTAGCGAAGCGCGGGTCAAATCCCACGACAATTCGCGGCCGGACTGCGCCTGTCGCTGATTGTTCGCGGCCGGCCACATAGTATATAGCACAGCCACGTAGTACATAGCACAGCCATGTAGTATATAGCACAGCCACATAGTACATAGCACAGCCACGTAGTACATAGCACAGCCACGTAGTATATTGCACAGCCACATAGTATATAGCACAGCCCATGGAGTATATACCACAGCCCATGGAGTGTATAATAGCCCACGTAGCATATAGCACAGCTCACGTAGTATATAACAGCCCACGCATGCAGTATATAACACAGCCCACGCAGTACATAACAGCCCATGTAGTATATAACACAGCCCACGTAGTATATAGCAATGTGGGCATCATATCCCTGTTAAAAAAAAAAGAATTAAAATAAAAAATAGTTATATACTCACCTTCCGTTGGCCCCCGGATCCAGGCGAAGCGTTTATCGATGCTCCTCGCGCGCTCCGGTCTCAAGAATGCATTGCGGTCTCGCGAGATCGCAATGCATGGAGCGGTCACCGGAGCGCCGCGAGGAGCAGGAAAGGCCTGTTCTAGATCCGAGGGGCCGACGGACGGTGAGTATATAACGATTTTTTATTTTTTTTTAATTATTTTTAACATTAGATCTTTTTACTAAAAGTTGGTCACACAGGGTTAATAGCAGCATTAACGGAGTGCGTAACACTGCGGCATAGCGCGGTCCGCTAATGCTGCCATTAACTCTGTGTGAGCACTGATTGCGGGGAGTAAGGAGCGGGCGCTGACTGCGGGGAGTAAGGAGCGGCCATTTTGCCGCCGGACTGTGCCCGTCGCTGATTGGTCGTGGCTGCTTTGCCGCGACCAATCAGCGACTTGGGATTTCCGTTACAGAGAGAAAGATAGACAGAAAGACGGAAGTGACCCTTAGACAATTATATAGTAGATAAAAAAGTAAAACACCTAAAAGTTCAAGTCACCCCCCAAAAATAAGAAAATAAATAAGAAAAATAATTATATTTGCTATTGCCGCATCTATAAAAGTACGATCTTTCAAAATGTAAAATATAGAATTATTTAAACTCCATACCGAATCCTCGCATCACCAAAAAATTTAAGAAAAAGTGATCAGAAAGTTTAATGTTTCCCAAAATGGGAATTCCCTCAAAACACAAGTCCTCATAACAACTCTATCAGTAAAATAAGCAGAGTAACAAAAAGCAAAGTGTTTTTACAAAGTTCAATTTTTTTTAAAGCAATAAAATATTCTAAAAAAAAATAAAAATAAACAAATTTTGAAAAATGTAAAAAAAAATACAAAAACATAAAAAAAACTATACAAATTTAGTATCGATGCAAGAAAACTTGGAGAATCAAAATCTACGGTAACCCTTTCCCCCCCCCCCCATCATCAAAACGAGAGAGAATTTCCTTCCCTTTCACTTAGAATTTTGTTCTTGTTTTCCATTAGATAAAGTAACGCAAATGTTGTCTTTCAAAACTGCAAAAAAAGTTATCAGTCTAGAAAGAAGAGGAGGAAAAAATAAAAGCACAAAGCAGATTTGTTCATAAAATGGTTTAAGGGGGTTTATAAGATTAATACAAAGTTTTTACTATTATTCGCAGGATGTTTTTGCTTGTGCAGTTGTCACTCATTCATGTAATTTAGGGCTAAGATGCAACTGCGGCAACAGACCATGGATGAGGGTGGCGGCTTTTACTTTATTCATAGCCCCAAAGTATCTCTCTAAATACAAATTCCGCTAGGATATGGCTTCACATAGTGTCTGTATGTGACCTGCACGCTGTTACAATAACATTTCTAGGACAGCACGGTGGCGCAGTGGTTAGCACAGCAGCCTTGCAGCACTGGGGTCCTGGGTTCTAATCCCACCTTGGACAACATCTGCAAAGAGTTTGTATGTTCTCTCCGTGTTTGCGTGGGTTTCCTCCGGGCACTCCGGTTTCCTCCCACATTCCAAAGACATACTGATGGGGAATTTAGATTGTGAGCCCCATCGGGGACAGCGATGATAATGTGTGCAAACTGTAAAGCGCTGCGTAATATGTTAGCGCTATATAAAAATAAAGATTATTATTATTATTATTATTTCTACATTTCCCACACCTACAAACAAGAAAGCCTAAGTGTCGCATGATAGTATCTCTTTCATGAAATTTGATTGAAATACTTTTCATTTTGGGAGAAGAAGGGTCCAAGGTCTAAGCTTAAAGCCCGTTCCTCACATGCAATGTTGTGCTTGCCCGCATCCTCCACCATCTGCAGGGTTCAGTGTGAAATGTTTGTTGAGGGCTTTTCACATTTTCGACTTGTAGATTCCGATTCCACTTTTTCTCCAGACATATTCTCATGATGTATCCTGGCAGCTTTAATAAACCTCGACCATTTTTCTCTCATTATTAAACCAATCTATCTCCATATTTTACGTGAGTTTGTCTATTTGTTTGCGATTTATCATCCAGCTCAGTCTACAATTACGCACCAATAACCGCATGTGACAACTCATAAGAAAAACTTCCTACTTAGCCTAAGTTATGGATTTTTCCTATTCTAATTACAAACATGAGTAAGTAGAAACATCTTTTTCAGGTAATTTATGAGGGAAGTATATTGGTGTCAGCAGCTGAATTCAGCGATATCTAAAAATGTTTCATTCTTCTCCTTATCCTCTTGAAACAGAATATTGTGATGTGGAAACATTTTAATTGTTTCGTTACTTTTTTTTTCTAATCTACGCCTCGTTGACAGAGGGAGAAACACGAAATTATCTCACCGATGATGTTTCTTATTTTATGTTACAAAAATTGCAATTCTGGGTTCTCACTACCAGGCGTTGACAACCAAGCAGGACAAGGGGGGGGTTGGGGGCTTACGATCTGTAAATATGTCATTAAACTCCGATTTGACATGGTATTTGCAGATATAGATGAATGCATTGAAAGCAAGTGTGGCGACCACGCTCAGTGTGAAAATGCGGCCGGAGGGTACGATTGCTCATGCCTGAAAGGTTATCACTCGTCCTCAGGAAGTTTGCACTTTAAAGCAAATGATGGGACTTACTGTCAAGGTAAGTGCTGGAAATAATAATCCGTCCTTTAATGTCACTTAATTGCTACATCAATTTTACAAAGAGAGGATTTTTCCTCCAGGTAACATTCCGGATAATTACATTTAAAAAGTATAATAGGTAACAAAAAGGTATTATTGCACTTTCCGAAATAGTTTTAATTGTGTTTTGTAGGAAAATATTTATATAAGAAAGTAGAGAAGGCTAACGAGAAGTGGAATCTGGCAGAACTGTGTTTTGCAGGAAATTATTATGGTGCAGGCCAAGTTGAGCAAGCGCGTCTACTCTTAGTACAATCTGCAGGCTAGGTTCCCTATAATTACGATCTGCTAACACTCATACAGTGGAGCCATATGTCCAAAGCATGTGAAGAGGGACACGGCGTTCCTAAAATTCCATGTGCAGCCATATGGTGCCATCGTGTAGCATCACATTATGGGAATACTGTTTTATAGGATACTATTTTTTTTATCTCCCTTTTTCTATCATTTGCACCATTTTTGGTTCAGATCTTCAGGCCATTCTTTTATTTAGTGGTCTGTAAAGATTTTGTCTAGTCTTGATTTTGATGATCTTTACAGATTTCATACATGGATTATGAAATCATTGTAGAAATGAGGAAAGAAGCATAAAGAAAAATGACTGTAATACCATAGCTATCCACTGGGTGCGCTGTTACTTATGCTCACCAGTGATTATATTCATGAGATCGTCTGCTCAATGCGCCACCTGGTGGCAACTGTTGTGAATTCAGCTTTTTGGCTCCCTCCGGTGGTTGTAGAGGGTAATCCAGTTGTGCCTGGACTGCAGGAGTGGACAGGTGTATCTACTAATTGCAAAACTGACTGGGGTATATAGCTTTGCTGGATCCTATAGTCAATGCCAGTTGTCCATTGTTCTTGAAGGATTCACTTCCCTGCTGGTCTCTCCAGTTTGCTGTGTTTTTCTTCAAAGATAAGTCCTGGCTTTGTTTTTGCTGTCCACCTGCTGTGGACCTTATAGTCTGTGCATTTTCATGTTTTTGTCTTGTCCAGCTTGGTCTGTGAAGGATTTTTTGCAGCCTAGCTATTTCTCTGGAGATGCAGATATACCCTCCATGTCTTTAGTCAGATGTGGTGATCAGTATTTTATGCGGTGGATATTTTCTAGTGTTTTTATACTGACCGCATAGTACTCTGTTCTGTTCTTTCTTTTTAGCTAGTATGGCCTCCTATGCTAAAATCTGATTTCATTTCTGCGTATGTTATTTCCCTCTCCTCTCACAGTCAATATTTGTGGGGGGCTATCTATCCTTTGGGGATTTTCTCTGAGGCAAGATAGGTTTCTTGTTTCTGTCTTTAGGGGTAGTTAGATCTTAGGCTGTGTCGAGGGGTCTAGGGAGTGTTAGGTACCCCCCACGGCTGCTTTTAGTTGCGCTGCTAGGTTCAGGGTTTGCGGTCAGTACAGGGACCACCTTCTCCAGAGTACGTCTCATGCTGCTCCAAGGCCACCAGATCATAACAGGCAACACTTTTAAGTACGATTTTATAACATACTGTTAATGTATGGGAAACTGTGAAATATGCGATATAATGCAGTGCTAAGTTTATTAACACTTTGAACACTACCGTCCTTAATTAATCAGCATTATGGTATTTAGTATTCTAGAGATTATTTTTCATCTTTTTTTATTTTTTTTATTTATAGAAAATATAAAGATTAAGTGTCATCTGGATGATCAGTGCATCTCTGCAAACATTAACCACACAATTAGCAAGGTACGTAGAGCTGAGGATATTGTGTAGGAGGTTTGAGCTTCCGGCTGTTCTTGGTGATTAGTTTGCAAATAAAAGCTTCACACCCCACGGATGATGCGCTAAAGGCTGGAGCCGTCTACCAGCCTCCATATATGACAACGGCGGCATTAATAGAATAACTATATTCATAAAGTGACTTTTGAGTTTGGGGAAAAATATCCTTAATTCTTAAAGTACCCAGACGTTTTTCATTTTTGCTCTTTCCTTTTATTTCAAGAGCCAGATTTTTTTTTTTTCCATTGACATAGCCGTCTGAGGGTCGGCTTTTAGCCAGGTAAGTTGTAGTTTTCAATAACACCATTCACTTTTCCATTTAATGTTCTGTCTTTCATAGTCTGGTAAAATAACATTACAACAAGATTCTTCAGATCAGTATGATTACAGCGATAAAAAAGGTGTTTTTTTTTTTAGAAATTAGTAGAAATTAGTAGTTATTCATAAAAAAAAATACTGTGTGTATATATAGCATAGGCACTGTGTGCATATATCACACATATGGCTGTCAGGGAGGGGGTACAGCACCTACATTTCACCGTATCGACATGTCTGATTATATCCGCTGATGTAAATGTGGCACCCCAGGAGTTCGGGTACCACAGTAGTGCTGCCTTCCTCTCGGGGAGGGTACTGCTATGCCTGGAAACAAGAGGGAAATCTCTTTGGCAGGTAAATCACACACACAACACCTTCTGAATCC
This sequence comes from Ranitomeya imitator, assembly GCF_032444005.1. Lineage (NCBI taxonomy): Eukaryota > Metazoa > Chordata > Amphibia > Anura > Dendrobatidae > Ranitomeya > Ranitomeya imitator. The sequence continues at coordinate 195,950,753 of NC_091289.1, read as the reverse complement.
AAGCCAGGATGGGGAGCTCAAAACCCTGTTTTAGGGCAGCTTCCCTGGATATAGATCTTGGTTTGGAGGAGGAGCTAGTTTTGTCTGGATCAGACAGTCTGGAGAGCAGACAGGAAAGGAGCAGAGGAGAGATTTCAGGGCTCATATAGGCTACAGTGGGCCTCTGAGGAGCCAAAGTGCAGAAACCAGGTACCGGGAGCCCGAGGCTGGAGTGGAACTGTAGGACACCTAGCAGAACTGGAGGGCACAGAACTACACGTGTACTGCCCAAATTAAGCCTGTGGTACAGCAGCACCCTGGAGCCTGGAGTCACCATGCAGAGACCCCAGAAGGAACAGCTCAAGCTGCCTACCATACAGGTACCTGTCCCAGGACAGGGGAAAGAACCAGGACCTTGTTAGGACATTACAGACAGCAAGGGACTATAGCAAGCGTGCAGTGGAAGGCTCCTAACCTGACTTGCCAAGGGGTTTCCACTTGTTTCTGGGCTTCCTGGACTCCTAATGTACCTGTTGCCGGTACCCTGGACTGTAGCCTGCCAACTACAGTAAACCAGGTAAAGACTTTACAACTTGTGTTCTTTACTCATTGACCGGCAAACGCCATCATCACCATACACTCTAGGACCCCTGGGGACCCCGCATCACTTGTGGGAAGCGTCACCATCATTGCTGCAACAACATCCCCCAGAGGACCCTTTTAAAGCAGCGTCAGTCCCCCTATTGACCGAACACCACAGGTGGTGTCACGACAGACTTACTCACAATTCCTTTTTAAAGACCGTTACCTTTTACAGTGAGTCCCGGGGCCATGGACCGGGTCGCAGCCACCGTGACATCCCCTTTAATAGCCGACTGGACCCGGTACCGAGTACCCTGCCCTGGTGGGTGACTCATAAACATGTCAGCAGCCGTACAACAAAGTAGGAAGGAAGCTTGTGTGTCGGGTGACTGAGTCGTTGATCTTGCGACAGTAATCACCGATATCGGCAGCACATTGCCCCATGTAAATAGGTGATGTGCTGCCGATAGCTGGATACTGTGTACAGGGGACACAGTGATTATTAGTCATCGCTCAGCCACATCACCGCTCGTCGGCCATGTGAACGGTCCCGTAAATGACTTGTACATAAGCGCTCATTTAGTGGCCCGGGATTGGCAGTGTAAGTGTGCTTGGTGCAATACTTTAGCATTCGGGGCCCCTCTTTTACCTTTGCCCAGGGCCACATTTTGCCTGAAGCCAGCCTTGCTGCTATCGCTGATCATCACTACGTGAAATGAACTCACCTGTTGGGATTGGAGATCTCTCTGATCCCGGTCATTTCTACGAGTGATGGGAAGAGCTTCCAATCGATCATCCACGGCTGAGCCGATCATTGGTGAATGGTAATGAATGTGATTACATGAGGGTATCTGCAGAGTAATGCACCGAGAACCTCCAGACTTCCCGGATTCCTGCTCTGCGATCCCGACGTTGCGATTTGCAGCTCTCCGGCTTCCGCTCATCTCTCCGTCTCTAATTTAGGTCAACACCATCAAGGAGCCAATAGCAATTCTACAAGAGATTCAGAGAAGCACGACACGAGAGCTGCTGCCTGTGGATGTGATTTCCTACGTTGAAGTGCTCGCCGCGTCTTCTCCGCTGCTAGGCACTTTAAATAAGACGGCGCCAAACAAAGAGGCTCTCACTAATACCACCATTACCGTAAGTGATTCAGACTTGACATGCCTGTGAAAAAAAGAGTAAATAGTCAATGGCAGCGTGCGCCGTAATCGGGTCCTTCTTCCTTCAGACGTTTGTGAACACTGTGAACAACTTTGTTGAAAAGGATAAAATTTCAGTTTGGAAAAAGTTAACAGAAGAGAACAGAAAGAAAAGTTTAACCAAACTTCTGCACACAACCGAGCAGCTGGCGCTAGAGATGTCTCAGAACTTCCAAAGAACAACCCAGGTCAACGTTGACGCCAGTGATATGGGTGAGGGGAAAAGGCTCCTTCCTTATACTATTTCATACCAAACTTTGTTACTTTTTTTTTTAATATCATATCTATGTATCTATGTTTCTGTCTGTCTACCTTACTTTGAAAAATTATTCATACCCTGTGAACTTTACCACATTTTTCCACATTACACCCACAAATATAAATTTATTTTATTTGGATTTTATGTGATACCAACACAGTATTTGTGAAGTGTCAAATGGTAAATGGTTTTCAAAATATTCTATAAATCCCAAAAATTATTACTTACATTTGTACTCAGCCCCCTGTAGTCTGATGCCCATAAATTAAATCCTGAGTGACCGATTGCCCCCAGAAGTCACATCATTAGGACATTGGGTCCACCTGGGCATAATTTCTTTTCAGTATAACTACAGCTGTTCAGTGAAAGCCTCAGAGGTTTGTGTAAGAACATTAGGGATCAAACATCATCATGAAAACCAAGGAGCCCACTAGACAGGTCAGGGATAAAGTTGTGAAGAAGAGTAAAGCAGGGTTAGGTTTAAAAAAAAATAGCCCAAGCTCTGAACATCTCATGGAGCACTGTTCAATCCATCATCCAAAAATGGGAGGAGTATGGCACAAGTGCAGAGCTACCAACACATGGCCGTCCACCTAACCTGACATCCTAAGCAAGGAGATCACTAATTAGCGATGCAGCCATGAGACCCATGGTTACTGGAGGAGCTGCGGAGGTCCACAGCTCAGGAGGAAGAATCTGTCTACAGAACAACTCTTAATCGTTTACTTGTTAAATCTGGCCTTTATGGAAGGGTGATAAGAAGAAATCATCTTTGAAAGCCATGACAAGTCCTGCTTGCAGTTTGAAAAAATCCATGTAGGGGACACAGCAACCATTTGGAAAAAAGGAAGAAGAACTTTTTGAGCTAAATGCAAAAATGCTATGCGTGGTGGAGAACTAACTCTGCACATCACCCTGAAAATACCATCCCCACCATCACACATGGTGGTGGCAGGATCATGCAGTGGGAAGGCTTTTCTTCAGCATGGGCAGGGAAACTGGTCAGAGAGGATGAGAAGATGGATGGAGCTAAATACAAGGCAATCCTTGATGAAAACATCTTAGAGGCTGCAGAAGACTTGGGACTTGGGCATAGGTTCACAATCCAGAAGGACAACGACTCTCATCATCCTGCCAGAGCTACAGTGGAGGCCCAGTCACTGTCCAGACCCAAATCCCAGTGAATATGTGACGTGAAAATTGATAATCTCCATCCGATCTCACTGAGTGAGGGGGCAACGAAAAAGGGGCAAAATGTCACCTCTAGATGTGCAAAGCTGGAGAGACAGACCCCAATAGACTGCAGAAGAGAAAGCTGGAGAGACAGACCCCAAAAGACTGCAGCAGTACCTGTAGAGGAAGGAGGCCCTCCAAAGTAGACTCAGGGGGCTGAATACAAATGCACGGCACAATGTTCAGATTTATTATTATTATTATTGAGGAGGCAGCGGGGTCAGTGCAGGCTGTAGGCTTTCCTGAAGAGATGGGTTTTCTGGTTCTGTCTGAAGGATCCGGATGTGGTTGATAGTCGGAGGTGTTGGGGCAAAGAATTCCGGAGGATGGGGGATATTTGGGAGAAGTCTTGGAGGTGATTGGATGAGGAGTAGCGAGGAGAGAGATGAGTTAGTCGGGCAGCAGAGTTAAGGATGGACTGGAGAGGGGCAAGGGTGTTAGCAGGGAGGCCGCAGAAAAGGATGTTGCAGTAGTCAAGGCGGGAGATGATGAGGGCGTGCACAAGCATTTTAGTAGATTGACAGTTGAGGAAAGGACGGATTCATTTATATAATTCATTATATATTATTTATATTATTATATATTATTTATATTTATATAATAACTAGAAAACCTTGTATCATTTCCTGTACACATCACAAATACTTGTTACTCTGTGTTGGTCTAACAGAAAATCCCAATAAAATACATTTAAGTTTGTGGATATAACGTGAAAAAATATGAAAAGGTTCTCGGGGTATGAAGACTTTTTTTTTCATGGCACACTATATACATTTTTATGACAGTGATTTTATATCTCGGCCTCTCAGGGCCTCCATTAGAAGCCGTCACCATAGTATCATTATCTCGGGGTCATTTTCAGGCTTCATATGCAGAAAATAGAAAGTGACACAGAAATCATTTGCTTTTGCCAAGTCCTGATTCGGGGAGTTATCGGGTGATTATAGAAATACTGTGGATTTTCAGTGTAAAGAGTCCAAGACGGCAGATTTTCCAAATGACTCCAATTTTATATTGCCTGGTAATCCGTAGAAATAACACGGCTGAAGAGCGGCTCATGGGGTCACATTGGGCTGTGTCCAGTACGGGCCGCGGCTACGTCTTTGTTTTCCTTCAGGCGTATCACCATAACTACAGATTGGGCCCTAATCTCTGGTTATGGGAGAGCGGAGGTTAGCGAAGGGTGATCCATAGGTAAGGAGCATAGCCAGCGGTTACCGTACACGGTTACCATGGTGACTTAATAACACAAGGTGGACTCTGCCAGGGCCTACACTGAGCTCAAGGCTCTAACCTGCGACTTACTGCAATCAGTGTCCCTGTTACTGTAATTCAGGACCCGGGGCTGGAGGAGCGATCCCACATGATGATCCCGCATGATATGAAGGAACATCAGCCATAAAGTTACAGCTAACAATGCAAAAAGAGGAGGAAGAGTCCATCAAAAACTACAGAAATCTGGACACAGTCAATCATAAAATAGAGAAAAGAACTAAGCGTCCATTGTAAACCACAGCAGGCAGAACGTGAACTTGAGGATAGGGGAAAGTCAAATGCAGAAGAAAATAACAGGTGAACTTATCAGTCTCTGTGCGCTGTTGGAAGATGGCTGGAAGATCCCTCAGTGGTGCCGCAGGTGGCACAAGATGTTTCCGATCCTGCAGAAGGGCGATGCACTGTCTCCTTGCGACGACGAATCCTCCAGGTCCTTCGACACGTGAACTCCTGATACAGGAACATGGTGGGGTAGAGATGATGGTCGGCAGCACAGTGGAAGAAGCGGAAAGTTCAGTAGACAAGGTCGCAATTGAAGCACAGTGTCCAGCGGACACAGCCACAGGCAAAGGCCGCTCCTTAGCAGGCACTGCCAGGATGGGACTAAGCAGTGCCTCCGCGGTGGTGAGCGGAGCCAAGGTATGCACTCTATCCTGGTCACTACCCACTGCGGACGTCTCTCTGGGCTGGGGGTAGTATGTGTCGGCAGTATCGCTAGCCGGGGATTCAGGCACAGCTAGCGGGTGTGGGTCTGTCGAGAGGGAGTCAATCGTCTCACTACTTAAACTCTGTCCCCGCCAAGTGTTCCGTCTTCCTGCTCAGACTGCTATTTATGTCGGACCTGCCCCCATCAGTTAGATGTCCTGAACTGCTCTGGTCCAAATTCTCTTCCCCCCCCCCCTAATGGTGTCATCCCCGACAGTTCCGGCCCAGACACGCAGGAGAGACCGCAAGTTTGGCTCTCCTCCCCACAATGATCTACCCTAGGGCAGGTGGGGATGAATGACGGTTCTCTCATCTGAAGAATCGGGTCAATAATGCCATTCACGCTCTGACCAGAGATTGATCAGCGTGTGATCATAGTGTGATCCGATTCTCTCCGATGAGGAGAAGATAAAAACAAAAATGTCTCCATCTCCTTCATTGTGTCAGTCCGTGAAAATGGAACTGAACTCGGATATCGTCCTCGTGGGGTCCGATGTTTTCTATGGACCCATTGACTTGCATGGCCAAGTGCGATCTAATAATCCAATCCAACCCGGGTACGCTCTGATTCTTCCTCACAACGGCTCAGTTAGAGGAAAAAAAATCGTACAGTACATGGCCCCATAGAATTGGTCCGGGTGCAGTCGATGTTTTGTTGGATCGCACTCGGACCAAAAATACAGCCATGTGCATGAGCCCTTAGGATTGGCCATCATTTGTGTAGTTCATCCTCTGGGATCTTTAATGATCAGCACAATGAAAGGATCACATGACACAAGATCCTTGGTTCTGATCCCGAGGTCCTTGATCCCAGGCACAGTTACACACCCGTACATGTAAATGTCCATAGCGCTGAAGCGCAGACACATTTCTTCTTCTGATTGACCAGGGTTCTGTTGGTTAGTTCTGGTTCAACAGTAAATAAACGCTAATCATGGAGTTTGCAGCTGGGGCAGGACGAACTTTCAATTGACTTTCTAACCGAAAATGTAGACGTAGCTCTTGAATAAAGTCAAGAAAACTTATGTCCTTATGTCTCCTCTGGTGACAATGTATTTGCATATATTTGCACCGGTTATGTGTATTTATGACTCTACCGCTCTGCTCACTTCTATGAGTGACCGCAGGTCCCAAAGTGAATGGAGGGTGCACTCCTGTTCCATTTTTAAGGGGAGCATTTGGCCCCCCAGGGAAGATGTTACAGTCTCACCTGGAGCCTGGGGGGGGGGGCCACACTAAAAGGTCCCTATACCCATACATGAAGCCCAATAGTATGAAAGACCCCAAATAGTTGAGGGCACTTTTGGAGATTTTGCATTGTGGCTCGCGAGCTTCTAGTTGGTCACTCGGGGGCTTTTTTTCTTGGTCGGCCCCCCACATATTATACATGTATCAGCTATATGTGATCATGTTCTGTACGGCACGATCCCTTTACAGCCTCATAAGTTCAGTCACATTACTGAGGAATACCCCCGAAGAGCTTTATCGCAGCTTCTATGGTTTATCCAGAAAGTTCTTTGTGTTGCGAGAGTCCCGGAGATTTTGTGCCTTTCGGTAACTATTTTCAGAGCTGTATACATTTGCCGTAATTATTTCTGTCAACAGCCGCGCGCCGCAGTAACACGTAATTCCTCCGCTGTCTTTTTGCAGCTCTCAAACTCTTTACCTTTGACTCTAACCGCGTGAAGCACATTCACCCGCACGCTCTCATGGAAGGAGATTACATCAAGATTTCTCCAAAGAAAAAAGAAGCCTTGACGCCGAACGGTAAGGAGCGAACGTACGTCGCCGTGTGTAGGACGGGAAAGGTTAGAACAATTTGCTGTAGGTTCCTAGCGGGTTAAACAAGTCTTCCGAAAGCTTCAGATATTCCATTCGCCATGAAAAGGCTAATGATCTAAATATTTTGTATGCAAATTGCGGCAGGCGTAGAAATAACGGGCGCATTAAAGGGCCGTAATTAAAGGGGGACCGTCATTAATACATAGAATTGTTTATCGTGCTACATTGTATCGCATATTCAAATGTAATTAAACTTTTACGTTTCTTCATTAGAAAGAAAACGAGCGGAGTTTGGATGGCGCTCCCTGCTCTTAATTACATTGTGTCGTAACTTCTTATAGGCTGGAGATTAATAAGTAAAATACCGAGGATTTTATATAGTGCCGATATCGAGGCTGCACTTCGAGAGTCGGGATCTCAGCCACAGATAATACACCAGATATAGGACTGGTCAAGGGGTCTGAAGGATTTTCTGGCCACGGATTGGGTCGCTAGAAAGACAACAAATCCGCCATCGTGCATAGGGACTGATATAGAAAGAGGCGTAGCTACTGGGTGGCTGGGAAGGCGCATATATAGCAGTCACAAAAATCGTATAGGGATTGGCTGTGATAGCCGTAATATCATGAAGTCAGTGTGTATATAACACTAGGGTTATACAAATTATCACAGCAGCGGCGGCGGAGAATGTTGACCTTGTTGCAGACAGTGACCTATCATGTAACCATATAAGACTGCAGAAGTTAAGGCCAAGGTTGTGAAGTAGACTGGTAGAGTGTCCATTCAGATGAAGAGGATGGTGACAGCAGCGGGACAGGAGTGCACTGATTTTGGCAGAGGCAGTGACTAAATTATCTACTGTATTTGATTATATTAATAAATAGAGATAAGCGGACCCGTGAGAGTGCAGGTTCTGGTTTCCGATCAAACTTTAGTCCAAAGTACTGTACTGGAACTTGGGTCTGAACCCGAACTGCATTGAAATCAATGGGGACCAGAACTTTGAAGCTGGAAAATGATAATCTCTCTCTCTTGCTCAGAGTTCAGCATCGGACACGAGGTGTACGGATGGTACGAACCCCCGAACTTCACAGATCAGGTTCACTCCTCTCTATTAATAAGGATGGGATTAGATCCGACAGTCACTGTCAGGAATAAGTAGAGATGGAGCACTGCAGCAGGTCAGATGTTGTGAGTGATAATAGCAGCAGCAGAAGATGAATGTTCTGATCTTGTAGGGAGCAGTGACCTGTTGCTTACTCGTATGATTACATCCATAAGGATAAGATTAGATCACACAGGATCAATGTCTTAAATGAATAGAGATGGAGCACTGTAATCAATCGGGTTTTCTGAATGATAATAGCAGGAGGGGAATATACTGATTTTATATGGGGCAGTGACTTGTTCATTCACCTTATAATAACTAGGAAAATACATCTAACAAGGGCAGGCACTATCATAAATGTGAATAGCATTAGGGGTGAAAAGATAAAAGAGATGGAACAGTGAAGCCAACTAGATGTTGTTTTGATTAATGATGGCAGCTGGAGATGAATGTGTTGATCTTCTCGGGGGGCAGTGACCTGTTCACTCATGTGGTGATATTAATAAATATGGAGTTACATCTGACACTGTTACTGTTATGATGGAGTGGAATTGTAACAACAATTCCAATCAGATGTTGAGAGTTGTGACAGCAGCAGGAGATTACTGTGCTGATTTTGTAGGGGACAGTGACTTGCTCATTCATCTGATAACAACAAGGATGAGATTAGATCTGGCAGAGACACCATCATAAATGAGTAAAAATAACACTCTGTAACTATTGGAATATTGTGATGACAGCAGCAGGAGAAGAGTGTGTTGATCTTGTGGGGGGGGGGGGGGGGGGGAAGTGACCTACTCAGTTATATGAATATATCAATATGGCTTGAGGTTACATACAATAGTGTCATAAAGTCCAGTATATGGGGGATGCTCTGTAGCCAACACAATGATAGGAATAATGACAGCAGAAGGGGAGGGATATGATGATTTTGAGGGAGAAAGTAACCTGATTGAGATAATGTATCTTCGGATGTGTAATGCCGTAGTGTTCATTATGCTCCGGTGTCTGAGAATATATACGATACACCGTTCCTATGCGTCACCTGTATACCGTACATTGTTTTCTCTAGCAGCTCAGACAGCGGGATCCGGGCTCTGAATACCAATGACAATGGAGGTGAATAACACTGCGAGCTCAGCCCTTAATAGCCAGAGCAAATGACTTTAAAGAACGATTTAATCAAAGAAATGTGCCACAGCTCATTAAAATAGTATTAGCTGAATAAATGAGCACAATGCAATGCGAGACCTGACAGCATTTGTCAAATCGCCCCCTCAAGTATTAATCTAGGTGCAATTAGGCAAACAACCATCCGCCGTGTATTTAGGGGGAATATACATGTATTTACTGTTAGTGTGTTTGTGGAGGTAGACGGGAAAGAGAAATGAAAGTATCGAGCTAAAAGAATAATTATTTGGCAAGAGCTCGGCGTTCGCAATCACATCCAATTCACAACAGGAAACCGCCGGCTCCGAGGATGACGGACGGGAACAGATTCCTTTATCTGTATGTAAATGATCGCTAAATGGCAGAATAACGCAATATTTAAAAAGTCTAATTCAATGGCCGGGGAGTAGCAACAATGTAACGTCTCGGGAAATGTTCTTGAGGAAACTTTTGGGTGTTGGTTTTTCTTGTCATTCAACGAAAAAATGGATAATAGAGAAGCAAGGCAGGAAAAGTTGTGAAGACGCCGAACTTTCTGTAACACGGCGCACGTAGAAGTCTCAAAATTACATATAGCATACGACTCCGAATTCAGGCAGAAGTTTCTTTATAAATTATTTAGAATCTACAAAAAAAATTATGGCACGATCCAGCAAATGGCAATTTATTAATCAGATAGGTGGGTGCTTTATCTATTTTCCTCCACCGGGTGGCGCTGCACATCGCCGTCAATCATGCCGTTATGTCACAATGATCATTGGTTAGTGCCTGCAGCACTAACGGAGGGCTACTACATTGGCAACCGCCTAGATGCATTGGACCATTAGATACAGCAGCATCCAGGCTGTTAGACAGAGGGAGAAAGCTTCATCTGTCGCTCTAAAAGGAGTGCAAGCACAGGGGGCACACAGGTAAAATGGCTTTATGCCTCTTAGATTGTGCCAAAGGACAGTGTATATATAAAAGTCAACAAAAGTCCCAATCTTAATAAATAAAAAAGTAGAAAAAACGCAATAGCACTCACCAATCAGTGGCAATTCAAACGTCCTTTATTGGAGCATATAGCAAAACATCTTCGCGGTTCAAGGGAGGGAGTGAGAGAGGGAGTGTGACAGGCAAGACGACGACGGCCGTTTCGCGCTAATACCGAGCGCTTCCATGAGACCTGTGGAAGCGCTCGGTATTAGCGCGAAACGGCCGTCGTCGTCTTGCCTGTCGCACTCCCTCTCTCACTCCCTCCCTTGAACCGCGAAGATGTTTTGCTATATGCTCCAATAAAGAACATTTGAATTGCCACTGATTGGTGAGTGCTATTGCGTTTTTTTATACTTTTTTATTTATATGGACACTTTGTTTCACGCAAGTACCGCCTTTCATCTGACCGAACTACCTATTGTTGGGAAACTCTCCACATCGAGTTATTAATCTCTGGAAAGTCGAGCTGTGCCGCTTACTTTTTTTCTTTTCTTGGTTTGGACAAAAGTCCCAATCTTGCTGCATTTTATCCAATGCAAGCACAGGCTACAGACAGGTTTACTGGATTTATATCTTTTAGATTGTGCCAAAGGCCAATGTGCATTTAAAAGGCAAAAAAAGTGCCAATATTTGCGGTATTTTATCCAATGTCCTCCCCTCCCCCCAAAAAAATTAATAAAAATTCGTCAACAAGTTTTAAGTACTCCAAAATGGCGCCAACTGAAATGATAGATCAAGCTGCAAAAAAAAAAAACAACAACAAAACAAACCTTCATGTGGTTCAGTCTGTGGAAAAATAAAGCAGCTATGGCTCTCTGAATACAGACATGCAAAAAAAAGACAAATAGGCCCAGTAATAATGGCAGGTGAACTCTCTGGTAATGAAGATGTAAAAAAAAAAAAAAAAAGTATTAGGGTAGGCGCAGGCTCACAATATAACGACTTCACCTTAAAAAAACAAAACAAGCGGGTGCGTCACCGTCATAGTGACGCCATATACACAAACCCATAAATGGAAGCAATAGGAAGATTCTTCTTCGATACATATATATTGTATCTGCTTATTGTATCTGTCTGCCTTCTGCGTATATTGATGACACAAAACACTAGGAAAGGCGGAAAGCTACAAAACGCACGAGCGTCGGATGTGCAGCCTGACGTTTCTGTGTTCTCTCCCTGACGCCAGGTACGGTAAGTGTCGTGTTCCTTCGATATGACAATATCGGATCTCTCCTTGCATCATCGGAAGACGAGGCAGAAACAGACAATTCTAACACTTTAGAGGCAAGTGAGATTGTAAATTCTCCAGTAATTGCAGCAGCGATCAACTCCAATCCTCCGACACTTTACCAACTGGAAAAAATCCTGTTTATTCTAAAGCATTTACAGGTGAGCGCATTTCTGTATCTTCTTGATAAATAAAAATGATATTTTGTGCTTTGCAGGAAGACGGACAGGTAACTGTATTCAAATTGATTAGACTCGAGGGTTCCTTCATAAACCCCAAATATTGTCGTACCACCCACTACAGCTACCATGTCAGTAGTTCTGTGTCTCCACCATGAGCAAGGCAGCTCTCTCCTCCCCTCCCTCAGCAGGAAGTCTCAGCACTAAGCAGCATCTGAACTACATCCAGCCAGTTAGCTGCATGGCGCTGTGCACAGAGCCAGAGAAATCACATCCGCATAAGCAATACTTGATATAATGGAATGAGTTTTCAATTAGCCCATAAAGACAGTATCAAAAAATGGAACTGGAAAACACTAGGCTTAAACATGCAAACTGCCTCTTCAGAGAGAAAGAGGACTTGAACTCTATAGCGCCACCCGTTGGAAGTAGGGATCCTACAAGTCACAATCAACCCTTTAACGAGTCGTGCAATATGACTTAAGATAAAAGCCAAATCAGTATCTCAATTCACAGACACGGTGTTTTGGGCTATTGGCCCTCGTGAGTGCAAAGTATGAGATCTGATTTGGCTACCCTCAGCTGTCAGCTTTATCATGGCTGGTTGTCAAGATTAGAGGGGTCATATACCATTTTTTTTATTATTTAAATAAATAATTTAAAAAAAAGCCTGCATGGGGTCCCTCACATTTTTTGACAACCAGCCGAGTTAAAGCAAGCAGCTGGGGGCTGGTATTCTCAGACTGGTACAGGGTCATGGATATTGGGCCCCCCAGCCTGAAAATAGTAGCTAGCAGCTGCCCCACAAAAGGCACGTTTACTGGATGCGCCATTTTTGGCGTGTTGCCCGACTCTTCCCACTTACCCTCAAGTGGGTAACAAGTGGATGACAAGTGGGGTAATAGTTGTGGGGGTTGTCTGCTGTTTTATGGCCGCAGACATCAAGTACACAGGTTAGTGATGGAGAGATGTCTGTAAGGCATCCACATTACTAACCCCGTAGTCATTGTAAAAAACACAGCCAGAATAAAATGATTGAAATAATAATAATAATTTTATTTATATAGCGCCAACATATTCCGCAGCGCTTTACAAATTATAGAGGGGACTTGTACAGACAATAGACATTACAGCATAACAGAAATACAGTTCAAAACAGATACCAGGAGGAGTGAGGGCCCTGCTGCTCGCAAGCTTACAAACTATGAGGAAAAGGGGAGACACGAGAGGTGGATGGTAACAATTGCTTTAGTTATTCGGACCAGCTATAGTGTAAGGCTCGGGTGTTCATGTAAAGCTGCATGAACCAGTTATCAGCCTAAGTATGTAGCAGTACAGACACAGAGGGCTATTAACTGCATAAAGTGAATGAGAACATGATGCGAGGAACCTGGTTATGGTTTAAGAGTCCTTTATTTGAAATAAAAATGAAAAAGAACAGTTATACTCACTTTAGCGCCTAATCCACAGATGCCCTTGTCACCTGTTAAACCTAAAAAAAAATAAACAACCATATCTCTCACCTGTCCGACATAAAAATAATCCATATTATGCCATGACGATCCAGATGATTTGGAGAGCAGTCACATCAGCTCACACTGAGACAGGCGCATAATCACACTCCTGCAGTGTGTAGCGCTGAGCCGCCATTAGAAAGTTCACCGCAGTTCATAGCTGATGAACACTGGTGACCTCACTTACGTCACCGCTCACTGCATGAGAACCTTCTCACAAAGCGAGCGGAGCCACAAGTGAGCTCACCAGTGTTTATCAGCTATGAACTCCGCTGATGTTTCTCATGGGAGCTCAGCGCTTCACACTGCAGGAGTGTGATTATGCGCCTATCTCAGTGTGAGCTGGCTGGCATGAATAGCGATCGCATCATTGATGTGAATGCTCTCCAAATCATCTGGATTGTCATTGGACAGTATGAATTATCTTCACGTCACAAAGGTGAGTGATATGGTTGATTTATGATTTTCATTTTTTTTCCAGGAGACATTGGCTTCTGTGGATTAGGTGTAAAGATAAGTGTTATGGCTGCTTATTATTTTCTGTTTTTCCAGGGGACATTGGCTTCAATCGATTAGGTGCAAAGGTGCTTTTTTTATTTCAAATAAAGGTGTCAGTGTATTTATTTTAATGAAATGACTTTATTCTCCCTGTGTTATTTTTTTTTACAGTGTAACTATGGGGTAAGTAATGTGAAGCTCTCCAGCCTTGTTTCTACATAATTTCACCCTGACTAGTTGAGACCCTTCCTGGTACTCAGCCAGCCCCCTCCCAAACGCTGCTGTCAGTATTCACTGCCATTACTTTAGTCTCTTTTTCTGGCTGGTAGGTGGATAAAGGGTGATGGAATAGTAGGTTATAAGACCTGGCAGTGTCTCCCTATCTGCTCCAAGGTTAGAAGAAGACGAAATTAGACATATCCTACAGAAAGACAGAGCAGGCCGGAGCGAGCCGTCCCACCCCCTTCCCCTCCCCCCCCCCCGCAGACGGCGTACGTGCAGGCCGTCATGACAGGGGTTTGGGAGGGAGAGATAGGAGGGGAAGGGGTTAATTAGGGGAGGGGGGTGTTATGTATGAGGCAGGGGTTTATAAGGTATGGGTGGGGTGGGGCTTACCAGTTCCCGCTCTGGAGCATCAAGAAGATCCCGCCCGCCCGCCCTGTTTTATCGTGTTTTTGTATTGTTGCATTTTCGGGTAATTGTTTTGGGTCATGGTGGCTCGAGGCGGTGGGAGGGGTCCTTGGAGTTGGTGATAAATTGGCCTGGGGGATCCGTCGGGGTACGGATCCTTCAGTGGGTGTAAACTTGGTTTTCGGGTCTGGTGGTTCCGGGGGGGATCTTGGCAACGGTGGGCCGGATCCCCAGGTTAAAAGTGGACATGGTTAACCCTTCGGGGTAGTTTGGTGCTTCCGAGCCTGGGTGGTTACGGCTGGGAGTAAATATATGGTATGTTTCTGTCCACTCCCTGTTATGGTTGACCACCAGTTTGGAGCTTCAAGGACTCCTCCCCTACGTTATTTATTCTTGTTGTATGTTTATAATAAAGGCCACTGTGGCCAATTATAATCCAAGATCAGAGTCTGTCGTTATTTTGTGGAGGGTTTGGTGATGAAATAACGGAAGGTTAGGTATAAAAATGGGGGTGTCATCCCTTCGAGGGATCGACCAATAGCAATGTCATGGAGAGAACATGAGCCGCGTAGAGCGTCCTACCTCCAGATAGGTAAATCAGCCTTATTGAGTTACTACTGGAGGAACGTACAATGTTCATAATTACAGGCTTTCTGCACAATCCGATAATTCTATCAGCGGAGCGGACGATTATGAAGCGGCGTACAGTACGGGGCTCTAAATCAGAAACACGACGCAACCAAATTAGAATTGTCTTTAATGCTCAGTAAAATGAAAACGAGCCTGTTGTGTGGATGCGGCCACAATCGGCTGG
This sequence comes from Ranitomeya imitator, assembly GCF_032444005.1. NCBI lineage: Eukaryota > Metazoa > Chordata > Amphibia > Anura > Dendrobatidae > Ranitomeya > Ranitomeya imitator. Next base: position 195,935,620 of record NC_091289.1, on the reverse strand, counting down.
GAGAGATAAGGGAGTATTAATTCCAGTGCTAGGAAGGCGCAGAGCGAGATGTATCGCCGCCGTCCCCATTATACCGGTATACTGTGCGCCTTCTGCTGCATCTCCGTAATTCCCACCGCAGTAAACAGGATTCTAGTTATCGTTGTAATTGATACATCTTATCTCTCATTGGACAGTTTCTATGGCAACTTGATTGAAGAAGTTACAATTCTGGAAGTTTGAAAGTGATGTGTTGCCGCAGTAACCCTATAAATAAATATCTAGGGGGCGCCATCGCTCCGTACCGCCAAACAGTACCTGCTGGTCAGAGTGTAACAATGTAACAAAGTAACAGTGGGTCAGGTTTCTCTTTCACGGGTCTGGGAAAGCTGGTGACAAATAATATCTCCCCTATAACAGTATCCACAGTGGCCATCACCCAGCTTTTCCAGACTGCTGAATGGCTTCTAATCGGTATATTACTATACGGGGTGTATTACTGGTTGTATCTCCATGTTATAGAGCTGAACAGGTTAATGTATCGTGTTATCGGAAGTGATTCAGTATAACTCGTCTTATTGCCCAGTGGGCGGTCCTACTAATAAAGGATGGCAATCCTCGTTAACTAGAACCGCCCACTGGACTCCTAAGCAGGGATTTTAATGAAAAATATATAAGTTTTACTTAATCATTTTCCAAAAACATCTCAAACATTTAGGACTCATGCCCCCGGTTGTACGACACTTTACGGCATGATTTTTTGTTTTTCATTTATTTATCATCATATAAATCCTTTATCCACTTTATGGATTGTTTTCAGCCGTCTATGGATACAGAAGCAACAAAATGTGCATTTTGGAAATATGCGCCAGAGTCATTGCGGGGAGAGTGGTCTACGGGAGGGTGCGAGGTGGAATATTCCAATATTTCCCACACGGCGTGCAAATGTGATCACCTGACTCATTTCGCTATTCTGATGTCATCGCCCAATTATAACCAGGTGAGGATCTGTCAAATGCTTTATTGTGTATGTTGTGTCTTAAAGAGACAGTAGCGACAATATAAAGTATGGTAAGTGAGAAGGGTTTTATGACACTGGAATAAAGGGTCCCGATGTATGTGAAAGGAAAGCTATCATCAGAAAATGGCATATTGGTTAAGCCAGGAATATGTGCACTTGTATTCTTTTTTTATTTGGGCAATGTTCTTTTTTTTCATCTTACAATTTTGTATATATATTATTATATATAATATTAATCTTGCAACAGTCATACTGGGTCTGTTTTACATTTAAACTTCCTGTTTTTTAAGGAAGAATTTTCAGGAGGCTCATTATAAACACAGATAGTATTACAATGGCTGATAATACCTCTATATACAGCTGATAACACAGGATCCACCATTCACAATAGCTGATGTCACAGCTCACCTCCTCCTCCTGTACAATGACTGATAACACCTCTATATACAGCTGAAAACACAGGATCCACCATTCACAATAGGTGATGTCACAGCTCACCTCCTCCTCCTGTACAATGTCTGATAACACCTCTATATACAGTAGATAACACAGGATCCACCATTCACAATAGGTGATGTCACAGCTCACCTCCTCCTCCTGTACAATGACTGATAACACCTCTATATACAGTAGATAACACAGGATCCACCATTCACAATAGGTGATGTCACAGCTCACCTCCTCCTCCTGTACAATGACTGATAACACCTCTATATACAGTAGATAACACAGGATCCACCATTCACAATAGCTGATGTCACAGCTCACCTCCTCCTCCTGTACAATGACTGATAACACCTCTATATACAGTAGATAACACAGGATCCACCATTCACAATAGCTGATGTCACAGCTCACCTCCTCCTCCTGTACAATGACTGATAACACCTCTATATACAGTAGATAACACCGGATCCTCCATTCACAATAGGTGATGTCACAGCTCACCTCCTCCTCCTCCTGTACAATGACTGATATCACCTCTATATACAGTAGATAACACAGGATCCACCATTCACAATAGGTGATGTCACAGCTCACCTCCTCCTCCTCCTGTACAATGACTGATAATACCTCTATATACAGTAGATAACACAGGATCCACCATTCACAATAGGTGATGTCACAGCTCACCTCCTCCTCCTGTACAATGACTGATAACACCTCTATATACAGTAGATAACACAGGATCCACCATTCACAATAGCTGATGTCACAGCTCACCTCCTCCTCCTGTACAATGACTGATATCACCTCTATATACAGTAGATAACACAGGATCCACCATTCACAATAGGTGATGTCACAGCTCACCTCCTCCTCCTCCTGTACAATGACTGATAATACCTCTATATACAGTAGATAACACAGGATCCACCATTCACAATAGGTGATGTCACAGCTCACCTCCTCCTCCTGTACAATGACTGATAACACCTCTATATGCAGTAGATAACACAGGATCCACCATTCACAATAGGTGATGTCACAGCTCACCTCCTCCTCCTGTACAATGACTGATATCACCTCTATATACAGTAGATAACACAGGATCCACCATTCACAATAGGTGATGTCACAGCTCACCTCCTCCTCCTGTACAATGACTGATAACACCTCTATATGCAGTAGATAACACAGGATCCACCATTCACAATAGGTGATGTCACAGCTCACCTCCTCCTCCTGTACAATGACTGATATCACCTCTATATACAGTAGATAACACAGGATCCACCATTCACAATAGGTGATGTCACAGCTCACCTCCTCCTCCTGTACAATGACTGATAACACCTCTATATACAATAGATAACACAGGATCCACCATTCACAATAGGTGATGTCACAGCTCACCTCCTCCTCCTGTACAATGACTGATAACACCTCTATATACAGTAGATAACACAGGATCCACCATTCACAATAGGTGATGTCACAGCTCACCTCCTCCTCCTGTACAATGACTGATAACACCTCTATATACAGTAGATAACACAGGATCCACCATTCACAATAGGTGATGTCACAGCTCACCTCCTCCTCCTGTACAATGACTGATAACACCTCTATATACAGTAGATAACACAGGATCCACCATTCACAATAGCTGATGTCACAGCTCACCTCCTCCTCCTGTACAATGACTGATAACACCTCTATATACAGTAGATAACACAGGATCCACCATTCACAATAGGTGATGTCACAGCTCACCTCCTCCTCATGTACAATGACTGATAACACCTCTATATGCAGTAGATAACACAGGATCCACCATTCACAATAGGTGATGTCACAGCTCACCTCCTCCTCCTGTACAATGACTGATATCACCTCTATATGCAGTAGATAACACAGGATCCACCATTCACAATAGGTGATGTCACAGCTCACCTCCTCCTCCTGTACAATGACTGATAACACCTCTATATGCAGTAGATAACACAGGATCCACCATTCACAATAGGTGATGTCACAGCTCACCTCCTCCTCCTGTACAATGACTGATATCACCTCTATATACAGTAGATAACACAGGATCCACCATTCACAATAGGTGATGTCACAGCTCACCTCCTCCTCCTGTACAATGACTGATAACACCTCTATATACAGTAGATAACACAGGATCCACCATTCACAATAGGTGATGTCACAGCTCACCTCCTCCTCCTGTACAATGACTGATAACACCTCTATATACAGTAGATAACACAGGATCCACCATTCACAATAGGTGATGTCACAGCTCACCTCCTCCTCCTGTACAATGACTGATAACACCTCTATATACAGTAGATAACACAGGATCCACCATTCACAATAGGTGATGTCACAGCTCACCTCCTCCTCCTGTACAATGACTGATAACACCTCTATATACAGTAGATAACACAGGATCCACCATTCACAATAGCTGATGTCACAGCTCACCTCCTCCTCCTGTACAATGACTGATAGCACCTCTATATACAGTAGATAACACAGGATCCACCATTCACAATAGCTGATGTCACAGCTCACCTCCTCCTCCTGTACAATGACTGATAACACCTCTATATACAGTAGATAACACCGGATCCTCCATTCACAATAGGTGATGTCACAGCTCACCTCCTCCTCCTCCTGTACAATGACTGATAACACCTCTATATACAGTAGATAACACAGGATCCACCATTCACAATAGGTGATGTCACAGCTCACCTCCTCCTCCTGTACAATGACTGATAACACCTCTATATACAGTAGATAACACAGGATCCACCATTCACAATAGCTGATGTCACAGCTCACCTCCTCCTCCTGTACAATGACTGATATCACCTCTATATACAGTAGATAACACAGGATCCACCATTCACAATAGGTGATGTCATAGCTCACCTCCTCCTCCTCCTGTACAATGACTGATAATACCTCTATATACAGTAGATAACACAGGATCCACCATTCACAATAGGTGATGTCACAGCTCACCTCCTCCTCCTGTACAATGACTGATAACACCTCTATATGCAGTAGATAACACAGGATCCACCATTCACAATAGGTGATGTCACAGCTCACCTCCTCCTCCTGTACAATGACTGATATCACCTCTATATACAGTAGATAACACAGGATCCACCATTCACAATAGGTGATGTCACAGCTCACCTCCTCCTCCTGTGCAATGACTGATAACACCTCTATATGCAGTAGATAACACAGGATCCACCATTCACAATAGGTGATGTCACAGCTCACCTCCTCCTCCTGTACAATGACTGATAACACCTCTATATGCAGTAGATAACACAGGATCCACCATTCACAATAGGTGATGTCACAGCTCACCTCCTCCTCCTGTACAATGACTGATATCACCTCTATATACAGTAGATAACACAGGATCCACCATTCACAATAGGTGATGTCACAGCTCACCTCCTCCTCCTGTACAATGACTGATAACACCTCTATATACAGTAGATAACACAGGATCCACCATTCACAATAGGTGATGTCACAGCTCACCTCCTCCTCCTGTATAATGACTGATAACACCTCTATATACAGTAGATAACACAGGATCCACCATTCACAATAGGTGATGTCACAGCTCACCTCCTCCTCCTGTACAATGACTGATAACACCTCTATATACAGTAGATAACACAGGATCCACCATTCACAATAGGTGATGTCACAGCTCACCTCTCCCTCTTTCCTCACAATGACCTTTGCACACGTGTATTAAATGTTTCAATACAAAAAATCATGTCAGTCTTTTCATTGTAACTAATGTACTTGTGCTTTTCTTGGAACAGGAAGTTAAAGGGGTGATTCAAAAGCAAAGTTGACATTTAATCCTAAATGTCTACTTATTCAATTAACTTTTCCCATATACTTTAACTATAAATTCCCTAACGTTCCATTTCTCTTTTGCTCTGTTCTATTTTCCTGCTTTTTTTTTTTAACTTCAGGTCTCTTCAGAATCCCCATTGCATGCTGGGATACTCAAATGGGACATCAACGGGGTCCGGGGACGCTTTCCTCACCCTGAATCAAAGCATCATCAGTGAGGTCCATGTCTAGGGCTGGTCTCTGTTCTCCCTGCCCTGTCCTCTCATTTTTAATGTGCATTCTAATGAGTCTATCACTGTGAGCAGGGAGCGCATACTGAGCATGTGTCAGATCTGATAACCAGCACATGCTCAGTAGAGCAGGGAGTAGCCCCGCCCCTGAACTAGACATCACTTATAACACTGCACTGAAGGGTGGTGAAAGCATCTGCGGCAGTGACTGTGGCCCCGGTCCCCCGATCACGTCCCTTACTAGTATCCCAGCATGCACTGGGGAAGATGGAGAGGGAGCAGTAGGGAGTACTTCATTAAAGTGTGAGTAAGTGATTAGATTATTTCATTGAATAGATATTAAGGATTAGATTTGGTTTTGGACGTCTCCTTTCCTATATGTCAGAAACCCCCAGTGGTCGGTGTGAGAATTGCAATATTTCAATATTTATTGTTAGCACAGATTGTGATATGACAAAAAACCACATTACCAAAAATAACAAAAAAATACACAAAAAAACAACAATTTAACCAATTAGTCTCAGCTTCCGAGCTGGAAATCCTCCCAGTAAGATTAAAGGGACGACTTCCAGGAGAATCTCTGCCCCCATTAACCCCCTAGTGCCCAGCTTATTGTTTTTTTAATTTTTGCTTTTCAAGAGACATTCCTTTTTATTGTTTCTTTGTTGCAGCTGCACCAATAATTGTTTAATCCTTAGTTTATTTTGGGGTCCATGCAACTTGTCAGTCACTTTCCATTTTATTTTTTGGAATGTGGGATGAACGAGAAATAAACAATTCTGGGATCTTATTGCTTTTTTTTTCTGCGAGATCCAGGCAATAATCGAGTTCTTGTTGATGCAGAGATACCGGCTGGACGTCGTGTTTTCATCAACATTTTTACTACGATAGAGAAAATAATTAGTTTTCACTTTTTTTTATCATCAACCATTGATTAGCTGCACCAATCGCACACAGTCCACATCAGCTGGAGTTTTAATGCTTCCTTCTGCCTCGGATTGATCATGACCACTGCAGACAATCAATGGGCAGGAGGACTCTGCCAGCATTATTGACAAGAAGCCGTGATCCGGACGGTCTGTGTATTTTTTTTTTTATGTTAGCGCAGTCATGAACCCATTTTTAAACTAAGTAAAAGTAGTGGACGATCACATTAAATGACCGAGATCGGAAGTTCCTGTGATCCCGATCGTTAGAGCTAAAGCTCAGCTGTCATTTCACAGCTAAACACCCGGGAGCTGGATGGTATAAAAAGGCAAAGTGGCTGCTAAAAAAAAAAGTGTATAGATAGTCACTTAGGGGTTAACTCCTGACTTTCCGGACTAATATGGGATTTATAGAAGGCAGAATCCAGAGGAATGGATTTAACTATTTACTAAGCTTTGTACTAAAGCGCTGACATCCGCTCCTTCTCTAATTCTATATACCGAGCATTAAATAAATAATGATTCTCCGCGTTCTCTAATTATTGATCAGGTAAAACCCAATCACAGACTTCATATTATTTTCTCGTCGGTGTCTACAGAGATTACTTTATGCTTAATAGAAATGGATTTGAGGAGACTCGCTGAAGTCAATGAGTTTCAATCCATCTCGGCTTTTGCTTACGGCTTTTTTTTATTTAGCATTTTCCTAATTTTTATAATACGTAAGTGCTTATCCAGCGTAAAATCTGCAAAGAATTCATCTTCTGAGTGCCAAGCACACGTTACGTGGCCTGGGTGCTAAAGAGCCACGGACTGTTGTCATCTACATCAAATGCCCCAAATATATCTATAGGGCCACATAGACCCAGCTTATTGCTAAAGTGTGTGGGCGTATGCAGTGCGGTATATGGCGGTATACCTTATCATTCACAGTATGCACTTCCATGTATGTAGAGTGGTGCCCGGGGAAAAGTCATTTAAAGGGACACTGTCACCTGAATTTGGAGGGAACAATCTTCAGCCATGGAGGCGGGGTTTTTGGGTGTTTGATTCACCCTTTCCTTACCCGCTGGCTGCATGCTGGCTGCAATATTGGATTGAAGTTCATTCTCTGTCCTCCATAGTACACGCCTGGGCAAGGCAAGATTTCCTTGCGCAGGCGTGTACTACGGAGGACAGAGAATGAACTTCAATCCAATATTGCAGCCAGCATGCAGCCAGCGGGTAAGGAAAGGGTGAATCAAACACCCCAAAACCCCGCCTCCATGGCTGAAGATTGTTCCCTCCAAATTCAGGTGACAGTGTCCCTTTAAGTGGCGCTGTTGTGAATCGGGCGGCTGATGAACTTTGCACAAAATCCAAAATGTTCTGTTTTTGCGTCTTCTGCCTTTTTTTTTACATTTTAGTGCAAAAAGTTGCATTACTAAAATATTGCAAGAAAGACCCAGACAGCGCAAAAATAAAACTAAACAGATCCAAAGGACATCTGTCAACCCAAATTTACAAAATAGGCCGAATTCACCATCGCATTTTCACCCGTTTTTTTCGAGTGATCGCCTCTCAATTAGTGACTTTTTAATTTGCCACAAATTCATTACATGATTTTTGCCTTTTTTCAAGTTGTTTTTTGTGATTTTAGTTTTCTGAATTTTATATCAATGTGGCTGCCCCACGTGTTTTAAACAGATTCCCGAAATACAACTTTTTTAGAAAGTCCCAATTTGGTGCAACTCTACTCACGTCCTCCCCTAGAGTGATTTTATGGATGCCAGATATTTTGGCACATTTTTTGTAACATTTTGATAAACGTTTGATTTTTCACACTAGCAAGTTGAAAATCCATTTGAAGATGGAAAAAAGAGAAAATTTGGGGCTTTGTGCAAAACTCATGAATGCCATGCACTGTTTTGATTCATTTGGTGCAAAAAAGTCAACAAAAACCACAAGTCAAAAAACAAGTGTCTGAAAAAACGCAAACGATTATCGGACTCATAATCTTGTGGGTAAAGGAGAAACAATACAGACAGTTCTTCTAGTTTTCAAATCTGTTTATCCGTTGCACCCTTAAAAATCTTTTGGTAATATGCAAATAAAGGTGCGCACTGCGCAGTGTAAACCAGGTGTAGCTAAACAGTGTATCATTCCACCCATATATTTAGCATGACGGCGCCTCCTTCATTGATGTTTAACTGCGCTGATTTGCCCAAAGCCAGGAGTGAACACAGACATCGCTCTCTCCTCCCTGCTGATGTCACTACAGTGCAGGAGCGAGTACAGACATCACTCTCTCCTCTGTTGATCTCACTGCAGTGCAGGAGTGGGCACAGACATCATTATCTCCTCTCTGCTGATGTCACTGCTGTGCAGGAGCAAGTACAGACATCACTCTCTCCTCTCTGCTGATGTCACTGCAGTGCAGGAGCGAGTACAGACATCACTCTCTCCTCTGTTGATCTCACTGCAGTGCAGGAGTGAGCACAGACATCACTCTCTCCTGATGTCACTGCTGTGCAGGAGCGAGTACAGACATCACTCTCTCCTCTCAGCTGATGTCACTGCAGTGCAGGAGCGAGTACAGACATCACTCTCTCCTCTGTTGATCTCACTGCAGTGCAGGAGTGAGCACAGACATCACTCTCTCCTGATGTCACTGCTGTGCAGGAGCGAGTACAGACATCACTCTCTCCTCTCAGCTGATGTCACTGCAGTGCAGGAGCGAGTACAGACATCACTCTCTCCTCTGTTGATCTCACTGCAGTGCAGGAGTGGGCACAGACATCATTATCTCCTCTCTGCTGATGTCACTGCAGTGCAGGAGTGAGCACAGACATCACTCTCTCCTCTCTGCTGATGTCACTGCAGTGCAGGAGCGAGTACAGACATCACTCTCTCCTCTGTTGATCTCACTGCAGTGCAGGAGTGAGCACAGACATCGCTCTCTCCTGATGTCACTGCTGTGCAGGAGCGAGTACAGACATCACTCTCTCCTCTCTGCTGATGTCACTGCAGTGCAGGAGCGAGTACAGACATCACTCTCTCCTCTGTTGATCTCACTGCAGTGCAGGAGTGAGCACAGACATCGCTCTCTCCTTCTTGATGATGTCACTGCAGTGCAGGAGCGAGTACAGACATCACTCTCTCCTCTAATAATAATAATAAATAATCTTTATTTTTATATAGCGCTAACATATTCCGTAGCACTTTACATTTTGCACACATTATCATCACTGTCCCCGATGGGGCTCACAATCTAAATTCCCTATCAGTATGTCTTTGCAATGTGGGAGGAAACCGGAGTGCCCGGAGGAAACCCACGCAAACACGGAGAGAACACACAAACTCTTTGCAGATGTTGTCCTTGGTGGGGTTTGAATCCAGGACTCTCTGCTGATGTCACTGCAGTGCAGGAGCGAGCACAGACATCGCTCTCTCCTCCCTGTTGATGTCACTGCAGTGCAGGAGCGAGCACAGACATTGCTCTCTCCTGTCACTGCGGTGCAGGAGGGAGTACAGACATCATTCTCTCCTCTTTGCTGATGTCACTGCAGTGCAGATATTACCGTATTGTAGGAGTGAGCACAAACAACACTCCTCAGTGATGGTAATACCAGGAGCCAGCACAAACAGACTTGCTTCCGACATCAGGTGCAGCTAATTATTGAGTGATGTCAGCAGAGAGGAGAGAGTGATGTTTTCACTTCACTGCACTACAGATGGATGTTTTTTCGAGCAGCATAGAAGGAGGCAGAGTGATGTTAAATAAGTGGATTTAAGGGTTATTTATTATGTTTTGCTTATATAGCGCTATCATATTCCACAGCACCTTACACACATTATCATCGCTGTCTCCATTGGGGCTCTCAATCTAATTTCCCTATCGGTATGTTTTGAACAGTGGGAGGAAACCGGAGAACCCGGAGGAAACCCACGAATACACAGGGAGAACATACAAACTCCTTGCAGATATTGTCCTTGCTGGGATTTGAACCCAGTGCTGCAAAGCTGCAGTGCTAACCACTGAGCCACCATGCTGCCCTTACTGTTGTGTACTGTTTTAGCTATGGCAAGAGTGCATTGAGCCCCCTTAATAGCATTTTGTAATAACAAATTTTTTTGCACAATGGAGGAACAGATTTGAAAAGATAAAAGCAATGTTTATTGTTGCTCTACCTATGTGGTTAGCTTAAAGTGTTAATTTTGACTATTCGACTCATTGCTTTTAAGGCTGCCGTCACACTATCAGTATTTGGTCAGTATTTTACATCAGTATTTGTAGCCAAAACCAGGAGTGGGTGATAAATGCAGAAGTGGTGCAGATGTTTCTATTATACCCTAACTTCTGTGTCCTTCTGCTGCACCATTCCTCTGCGTCCTTCTGCTGCACCATTCCTCTGCGTCCTTCTGCTGCACCATTCCTCTGTGTCCTTCTGCTGCACCATTCCTCTGTGTCCTTCTGCTGCACCATTCCTCTGCGTCCTTCTGCTGCACCATTCCTCTGTGTCCTTCTGCTGCACCATTCCTCTGCGTCCTTCTGCTGCACCATTCCTCTGCGTCCGTCTGCTGCACCATTCCTCTGCGTCCTTCTGCTGCACCATTCCTCTGCGTCCTTCTGCTGCACCATTCCTCTGCGTCCTTCTGCTGCACCATTCCTCTGCGTCCTTCTGCTGCACCATTCCTCTGTGTCCTTCTGCTGCACCATTCCTCTGCGTCCTTCTGCTGCACCATTCCTCTGCGTCCTTCTGCTGCACCATTCCTCTGCGTCCTTCTGCTGCACCATTCCTCTGCGTCCTTCTGCTGCACCATTCCTCTGTGTCCGTCTGCTGCACCATTCCTCTGTGTCCTTCTGCTGCACCATTCCTCTGTGTCCTTCTGCTGCACCATTCCTCTGCGTCCTTCTGCTGCACCATTCCTCTGTGTCCTTCTGCTGCACCATTCCTCTGCATCCTTCTGCTGCACCATTCCTCTGCGTCCTTCTGCTGCACCATTCCTCTGCGTCCGTCTGCTGCACCATTCCTCTGCGTCCTTCTGCTGCACCATTCCTCTGCGTCCTTCTGCTGCACCATTCCTCTGCGTCCTTCTGCTGCACCATTCCTCTGCGTCCTTCTGCTGCACCATTCCTCTGTGTCCTTCTGCTGCACCATTCCTCTGCGTCCTTCTGCTGCACCATTCCTCTGCGTCCTTCTGCTGCACCATTCCTCTGCGTCCTTCTGCTGCACCATTCCTCTGCGTCCTTCTGCTGCACCATTCCTCTGTGTCCGTCTGCTGCACCATTCCTCTGCGTCCTTCTGCTGCACCATTCCTCTGCTGGTCCAAGGCCCCGGTCCCTTACCACACCCCGTCGTGTACATTTTGTACATTGGGAGCCCGTGCCGGACATTTGTCCCTGCAGGCCGGTGTGGTGCCATGTTGTATGATGGTGAATACTTTGGGTTTTCAGCACGTTGGGAGCTGGAGCGCGGCAGGTAGAAGCCCAGAGCAGATAAAACGCCGCAGACTAATGATTCTCCCCGGCCCGAGAAGTGCGGACGCCGCTGATAATGACATATTGCTCGTCCTCATCCCGTTCATTCCTTGTTTTGTCTCCTCTAGGTGGCCGCTCAGCACAGCGTCCTCACACGGATCACCCAGCTTGGGATAATCATCTCCCTGATTTGTCTCTCCCTCTGCATTTTTACGTTCTTCTTCTTCAGTGAAATCCAGAGCACCAGGACGACAATTCACAAGAATCTCTGCTGTGCGCTATTCCTGGCCGAGCTGCTGTTCATCATCGGCATAAATATGACCAAAAACAAGGTAAAAGTGCAAAATCTACAGTATAGAGCAAGAGGTATATAGCAAACAGTATATAGTGAGCAGTATACAGTATATAGTATATGGTGAGCATTACACATTATATAGCGAGCAGTATATAGTATATGGCGAGCATTACACAGAATATAGAATATAGCAAGCAGTATTCAGTATATAGTGAGCAGTATATAGTATATAACGAGCAGTATATAGCGAGCAGTACACAGTATATAGCGAGCAGTATATAGTATATAGTGAGCAGTATATAGCAAGCAGTATACAGTATATAGTGAGCAGTACACAGGATATAGTATATAGCAAGCAGTATATAGTGAGCAGTACACAGTATATAGTATATACCAAGCAGTATATAGTATATAGCGAGCAGTATACAGTATATAGTGTATATAGAGCAGTATGTAGCAAGCAGTATATAGCAAGCAGTACACAGTATATAGTATATAGCGAGCAGTACACAGTATATAGCAAGCAGTACACAGTATATAGTATATAGCAAGCAGTATATAGTGAGCAGTATACAGTATTTAGCATATAGCGAGCAGTATATAGTATATAGCGAGCAGTTCACAGTATATAGTATATAGCAAGCAGTATACAGTATATAGTGAGCAGTATACAGTATATAGTATATAGAGAGCAGTATATGGCGAGCAGTATATAGTATATAGCGAGCAGTATATGGCGAGCAGTATATAGTGAGCAGTACACAGTGTGTAGTATAGTGAGATGTGCACAGTATATGGCGAGCAGTATACAGTGTATAGTATATAGCGAGTAGTATATGGCGAGCAGTACACAGTTTGTAGTATATAGTGAGATGTGCACAGTATATAGTATATAGCGAGCAGTATACAGTGTATAGTATATAGCGAATAGTATATAGCGAGCAGTAGACTTTGTGTAGTATACAGTGAGATGTGCACAGTATATAGTGAGCAGGATATCATAGCTTGCTGCAGATTATGACCCTTTCTTACGGTGGATGTGCTGCAAACATGAGCGAGCAGTAATGCACCAACTGCGGCACCGGAGCTGAGTGCGGCTATCATTCTCTGTGTCACCGAATAAAGAATTCAGATCCAGATGTTGCAGCCGACAACTTGCGGTCTCCTGCATTAATGTAGCCCAGCTCACTTCTGAGTTGCTCGGCTGTTCTCATTCTGCGCTGCAGCTGCTCGTCAAGTTTACAGTGGCTACATCTATAAGAATGGAACAAGTGATAGATTACACAAATACAGGTCCTTCTCAAAAAATTAGCATATAGTGTTAAATTTCATTATTTACCATAATGTAATGATTACAATTAAACTTTCATATATTATAGATTCATTATCCACCAACTGAAATTTGTCAGGTCTTTTATTGTTTTAATACTGATGATTTTGGCATACAACTCCTGATAACCCAAAAAACCTGTCTGAATAAATTAGCATATTTCACCCATCCAATCAAATAAAAGTGTTTTTTAATAACAAACAAAAAAACCATCAAATAATAATGTTCAGTTATGCACTCAATACTTGTTCGGGAATCCTTTGGCAGAAATGACTGCTTCAATGCGGCGTGGCATGGAGGCAATCAGCCTGTGACACTGCTGAGATGTTATGGAGGCCCAGGATGCTTCAATAGCGGCCTTAAGCTCATCCAGAGTGTTGGGTCTTGCGTCTCTCAACTTTCTCTTCACAATATCCCACAGATTCTCTATGGGGTTCAGGTCAGGAGAGTTGGCAGGCCAATTGAGCACAGTAATACCATGGTCAGTAAACCATTTACCAGTGGTTTTGGCACTGTGAGCAGGTGCCAGGTCGTGCTGAAAAATGAAATCTTCATCTCCATAAAGCATTTCAGCCGATGGAAGCATGAAGTGCTCCAAAATCTCCTGATAGCTAGCTGCATTGACCCTGCCCTTGATGAAACACAGTGGACCAACACCAGCAGCTGACATGGCACCCCACACCATCACTGACTGTGGGTACTTGACACTGGACTTCAGGCATTTTGGCATTTCCTTCTCCCCAGTCTTCCTCCAGACTCTGGCACCTTGATTTCCGAATGACATGCAAAATTTGCTTTCATCAGAAAAAAAGTACTTGGGACCACTTAGCAACAGTCCAGTGCTGCTTCTCTGTAGCCCAGGTCAGGCGCCTCTGCCGCTGTTTATGGTTCAAAAGTGGCTTTACCTGGGGAATGCGGCACCTGTAGCCCATTTCCTGCACACGCCTGTGCACGGTGGCTCTGGATGTTTCCACACCAGACTCAGTCCACTGCTTCCTCAGGTTCCCCAAGGTCTGGAATCGGTCCTTCTCCACAATCTTCCTCAGGGTCCGGTCTCCTCTTCTCGTTGTACAGCGTTTTCTGCCACATTGTTTCCTTCCAACAGACTTACCATTGAGGTGCCTTGATACAGCACTCTGGGAACAGCCTATTTGTTGAGAAATTTCTTTCTGGGTCTTACCCTCTTGCTTGAGGGTGTCAATGATGGCCTTCTTGACATCTGTCAGGTCGCTAGTCTTACCCATGATGGGGGTTTTGAGTAATGAACCAGGCAGGGAGTTTATAAAAGCCTCAGGTATCTTTTGCATGTGTTTAGAGTTAATTAGTTGATTCAGAAGATTAGGGTAATAGGTCGTTTAGAGAACCTTTTCTTGATATGCTAATTTATTGAGACAGGTTTTTTGGGTTATCAGGAGTTGTATGCCAAAATCATCAGTATTAAAACAATAAAAGACCTGACAAATTTCAGTTGGTGGATAATGAATCTATAATATATGAAAGTTTAATTGTAATCATTACATTATGGTAAATAATAAAATTTAACACTATATGCTAATTTTTTGAGAAGGACCTGTATATGAATGAGGTGGAGTTTTTTTTTTTGGTTTACCGTATGCAGAAAAACCTTGCAATGGACAACAAGAAGTCTTCGTAGGTCATCTTAAGGCCTTCAGCCACATTCACAACTTCAGTATATGGTCCTTATTTCACATCATGTTTAATGTATTTGTCTATATTTGCCCCGTATTCACATGTAAAGCGCCATGGAATAAATGGCGCTATAAAAATGTATAATAATAATAATAATAATAATAATAAATAATCAGTATTTGTAGCCGCAACCAGGAGTGGAACAATCAGAGGAAAAGTATAATAGAAACATGTGCTCCACTTCTGTATTTATCACCCACTCCTGGTCTCTGCTTACAAATACTGATGTAAAATACTGACCAAATACTGAATTTGTGTATTTTCCAGTCCGTGTTCTGGCCGCCCCTGACTGCAGATGTTCTGTCATCCCAGGACCCCGTGGTTGTGCTGTGAATTGCGGCTGTAATACAAACTGTAAAATATGGCCACAATACTTGTGTTACATAGTAACATAGTCATTAAGGTTGAAGGAAGACTATATGTCCATCTAGTTTAACCCATAGCCTAACCTAACCTGCCCTAACATGTTGATCCAGAGGAAGGCAAAAAAAACCCATGTGGCAAATAGTAAGCTCCACATTGGGGAAAAAAATTCCTTCCCGACTCCACATACGGCAATCAGACTAGTTCCCTGGATCAACGCCCTATCAAGGAATCTAGTGTATATACCCTGTAACATTATACTTTTCCAGAAAGGTATCCAGTCCCCTCTTAAATGTAAGTAATGAATCACTCATTACAACATCATACGGCAGAGAGTTCCATAGTCTCACTGCTCTTACAGTAAAGAATCCGCGTCTGTTATTATGCTTAAACTTTCTTTCCTCCAGACGTAGAGGATGCCCCCTTGTCCCTGTTTCAGGTCTATGATTAAAAAGATCATCAGAAAGGTCTTTGTACTGTCCCCTCATATATTTATACATTAACATAAGATCACCCCTTAGTCTTCGTTTTTCCAAACTAAATAGCCCCAAGTGTAATAACCTATCTTGGTATTGCAGACCCCCCAGTCCTCTAATAACCTTGGTCGCTCTTCTCTGCACCCGCTCTAGTTCAGCTATGTCTTTCTTATACACCGGAGACCAGAACTGTGCACAGTATTCTAAGTGTGGTCGCACTAGTGACTTGTATAGAGGTAAAATTATGTTCTCCTCATGAGCATCTATGCCTCTTTTAATGCATCCCATTATTTTATTTGCCTTTGTTGCAGCTGCCTGACACTGGCCACTGAATATGAGTTTGTCATCCACCCATAATCCCAGGTCTTTTTCATTGACGGTTTTGCCCAGAGATTTAGGCCATGTTCACACAGTGCGTTTTTTACTGCGGAACCGCAGCGTTTTTGCCGCTGCGGTTCCGCAGCTGTTTTCCATGCAGGGTACAGTACAATGTACCCTATGGAAAACAGGAACCGCTGTGCACATGATCCTGAATTAAAAAAAAAAAGCCGCGCTGAATAGCTGCGGGAAAAAAGAAGGAGCATGTCACTTGCAGCACGGTGGCTCAATGGTTAGCACTGCAGTCTTGCAGCGCTGGGGTCCTGGGTTCAAACCCCACCAAGGACAACATCTGCAAGGAGTTTGTATGTTGTCTCCGTGTTTGCGTGGGTTTCCTCTGGGTTCTCCGGTTTCCTCCCACATTCCAAAGACATACAGATAGGGAATTTAGATTGTGAGCCCCATCAGGGACAGCGATGATAATGTGTGCAAACTGTAAAGCGCTGCGGAATATGTTAGCGCTATATAAAAAATAAAGATTATTATTATAAGTCGCCAGACTCCGCTCTGAGATAACAGAAATAATACCAAGAAATGAATAATTCCTGTGTTACATAGAAAGGATGAGAATGCCCTAAGGGAGCGGTTACATTAGAATACAGATACATTTATTTATGGGTTAGTAACTGGCTTAGTGATAGAAAGCAGAGGGTGGTTATAAATGGTATAGTCTCTAACTGGGTCGCTGTGACCAGTGGGGACCGCAGGGGTCAGTATTGGGACCTGTTCTCTTCAACATATTCATTAATGATCTGGTAGAAGGTTTACACAGTAAAATATCGATATTTGCAGATGATACAAAACTATGTAAAGCAGTTAATACAAGAGAAGATAGTATTCTGCTACAGATGGATCTGGATAAGTTGGAAACTTGGGCTGAAAGGTGGCAGATGAGGTTTAACAATGATAAATGTAAGGTTATACACATGGGAAGAAGGAATCAATATCACCATTACACACTGAACGGGAAACCACTGGGTAAATCTGACAGGGAGAAGGACTTGGGGATCCTAGTTAATGATAAACTTACCTGGAGCAGCCAGTGCCAGGCAGCAGCTGCCAAGGCAAACAGGATCATGGGGTGCATTAAAAGAGGTCTGGATACACATGATGAGAGCATTATACTGCCTCTGTACAAATCCCTAGTTAGACCGCACATGGAGTACTGTGTCCAGTTTTGGGCACCGGTGCTCAGGAAGGATATAATGGAACTAGAGAGAGTACAAAGGAGGGCAACAAAATTAATAAAGGGGATGGGAGAACTACAATACCCAGATAGATTAGCGAAATTAGGATTATTTAGTCTAGAAAAAAGACGACTGAGGGGCGATCTAATAACCATGTATAAGTATATAAGGGGACAATACAAATATCTCGCTAAGGATCTGTTTATACCAAGGAAGGTGACGGGCACAAGGGGGCATTCTTTGCGTCTGGAGGAGAGAAGGTTTTTCCACCAACATAGAAGAGGATTCTTTACTGTTAGGGCAGTGAGAATCTGGAATTGCTTGCCTGAGGAGGTGGTGATGGCGAACTCAGTCGAGGGGTTCAAGAGAGGCCTGGATGTCTTCCTGGAGCAGAACAATATTGTATCATACAATTATTAGGTTCTGTAGAAGGACGTAGATCTGGGGATTTATTATGATGGAATATAGGCTGAACTGGATGGACAAATGTCTTTTTTCGGCCTTACTAACTATGTTACTATGTTACTATGTTACTTCTTTTTTCGGAGCCGCAGCGGTTCTGCACCCATAGACCTCCATTGTGAGGTCAAACCCGCAGTAAAACCCGCAGATCAAAAATATATCTGCGGGTTTTATTGCGGTTTGTGGTGTCGAACCGCTGCAGCAGGAAGTGCGGGGAAGCGGGCAGAAGTGCGTGGGCGGAGTGTGGCTGCCCCGATCCCACCCCCCCATGCTCCGATGCCCCACCCCCGTGCTCCGATGCCCACCCCGTGCTCCGATGCCCCCCCCGTGCTCCGATGCCCCCCCGTGCCCTAATCTCCCCCCCTTATACTTACCCGGCCTCCCGGTGTCCGTCCGGCCGTCTTCTCCCTGGGCGCCGCCATCTTGCAAAATGGCGGGCGCATGCGCAGTGTGCCCGCCGAATCTGCCGGCCGGCAGATTCGTTCCAAAGTGCATTTTGATCACTGAGATATAACCTATCTCAGTGATCAAAATAAACAAATAGTAAATGACACCCCCCCCCCCTTTGTCACCCCCATAGGTAGGGACAATAAAAAAATTAAGAATTTTTTTTTTTTCCACTTAGGTTAGAATAGGGTTAGGGGTAGGGGTAGGGGTAGGGTTAGGGGTAGGGGTAGGGTTTGGGGTAGGGTATTTTCAGCCATTTTAACCCTAAAAAACTTCCTAGAAAACACACAGACTATGCATAGAAAACTGCATAAAAAAAAGGATCAAAAAACGCATCAAAAAACGCACCAAAAAAGCACAAAAAAAGGACCTGCGATTTCTGCCAAGAGCTGCGGTTTCAGTCCTGAAAAAAAAAGGATGGAAATCAGGAACGTGTGAACATACCCTTAGAATTAAGCACATAATTATACATCTTATTACTTCTACCCAAGTGCATGACCTTACATTTATCCCCATTAAAGCTCATTTGCCATTTATCAGCCCAAGCTTCTAGTTTACATAAATCATCCTGTAATATAACATTGTCCTCCTCTGTATTGATTACCCTGTAGAGCTTAGTGTCATCTGTAAATATTGAAATTCTACTCTGAATGCCCCCTACAAGGTCATTAATAAATATGTTAAAAAGAAGAGGCCCCAATACTGACCCCTGTGGTACCCCACTGCTAACCGCTACCCAGTCCGAGTGTGTTCCATTAATAACCACCCTTTGTTTCCTATCCCTGAGCCAGCTCTCAACCCACTTGCACATATTTTCCCCTATCCCCATTATTCTCATTTTATGTATCAACCTTTTGTGTGGCACCGTATCAAAAGCTTTTGAAAAGTCCATATACACTACATCCACTGGGTTCCCTTGGTCCAGTCCGGAACTTACCTCTTCATAGAAGCTGATCAGATTAGTCTGACATGAACGGTCCCTAGTAAACCCGTGCTGATCCTGGGTCATGAGGTTATTCCTCTTCAGATACTCCAGTATAGCATCCCTTAGAATGCCCTCCAGGATTTTACCCACAGTAGAGGTTAAGCTTACTGGCCTATAATTTCCGAGTTCAGTTTTTGTCCCCTTTTTGAATATTGGCACCACATTTGAATGTGAATGTAGCCTTATCCTTCCTGTGTTTTTCTTTGTCCGTGGTCCAAAGTTAGGAAGCAAAAGTTACTTATTTTCTGAATGACAAAACAACACAAATATCAGACGTCAATAATCTCCGGTGACAAGACCGTTACTAATGATCTTACCGGGGGCGATCCGAGGCTCAGTGTAGACGCAGCACCGTCCTGGTCATACAGAACCAAGGTTGTTACATTGTATTTAACATTAGAAAGTCTTTAATTTAAATCCACAGCAATTGGCAAAGTACATAAATGCATAATTTAGAGAACATTAAAGGACCAGTTGGGAGAAACCGTCGATTATTACAATATGCTAATTCTCACAAATGAATCATCTGCCATTCTTATCTGCTGAGCATCTTTAGTAAAGAGAAATTGCCGTAATTCATTCCCCAAATTACTTAACTACTTTAATGCAGGTTTTTATGTTGTGATATATTTATCGCGTCCTCGCTGCAGTAAATGCTTCACGCTAATGCCTGCGCCCCCCCGGCTCGCCCCTACTCCCCTATGGCCCATATCAGCTATGCTAACCTCAACAATATTTAATCCGTTTATTGTGCCGAGCTCGGCGATTCTGAAAACGAGACGTCATTTCATGGAATCCATCACCATGAGGACATTAACCTCCATATGTGGCCCTGTAGGTCCCCAAAAAGCAATAGGTGCAAAAGTTGTGGCCAGACCCAGAACCCAGGAGATGGAGGAGGCCGATATGTCCAACGGTCCCGTATTAAAAACCAATAATATTAAATACGCATGATTCCTTTGGGGCCCTATTGAAGATTTAGTATCGGGGCCCACGAACCTAAAGTTACACCACTGTCAAAAACAGGACATGTTCTGTAAAAAGAAAAGTTTGTCCCAGTGATAAAGTATCACCAGATTAAGTTGATTGATGCTACTCCACCCACAAGGAGCTCTATTAAAAGACCGGATCCCAGGAGCAACCTCGGAAATCACAGTGCTGCAGAGCAGAACTCAGAAGGAGACGCAAACTCGGCAATAATTAATATTAAATCTGTTGATCTGTTTTGATAAATGATGAAACTTTTGCCGCATGTCATAATATTTAAATGTATAAAGCTAGTGTTGGACTCAATAGGAGGCATGTACAGTATTTGGTTGCAGATATTTCTGTGGCTAATAAATCCATTCCGTGTATCTGATTTGGATTGTTGTTAAGTCACAGAAATTTCTTCCCGTGAAATCTAAATGCAGCGTTCTGCCCCTAGTGGCAGCCGCAGGAATGTCAGGGCGAGTAGCTCAGTGCCAAGACCCTCCCACGAAGAGCGGCACAATCATGTGCCCGGTATCTGGGCGACACCACTGCTGCATTCTGTCTCCAGGAGCAGTTTTAGGCCAACAATGGAATCTGGTGTGACGTAAAAGAACCAATAGGATTAATTGGTAACAATTGCACTGATGGAATGCACAGGTAGACGTGGCCAATCCACTTTCACTTACTCTGCAAACAGGAGGCAGAAAGAAAATGAAAGAAAGCAACATGATGGCAGGATCAGACTACACGCAGGGTTCTCTTGTAGTCTGTCGTCATAGAGATACAAAGATCTATACAGGAACTGTACACATAAAACAATAGGATGTTTAAATCAAAACTACAGATGTCTTTCTTCACCTTTTCTTTTGGTTCGGCATTTGGCAGATGGTTGTGAGACGAGCAGGACGTGACTTTGTGCTAGACTGGACATATTTATGCTATAGGTGCCTCTATGTGGCCGCGCGGTGGTTGTGATGTCGAGGGTCTTGTTGGCGTTCAGCGATGTATTGTATTAAACTTGTATTGTGAACATTTGGATTCCTTAAAGTTTACCTGTCATTTCAAGGGACATTTCTGAAAACGCTGTCAGGTGTATATGAGGAATCTATATATGGAATTGTCTAAGGTCCAATTCCGTCTGTCTGTTTGTCTGTCACGGAAATCCCGCGTCGCTGATTGGTCGCGGCCGGCTGGGCGCGACAAATCAGCGACAGGCACAGTCCTGCCGCGAATTGGCCCCTCCCTACTCCCCTCCAGACAGTGCCCCCTCCATAATTTCCTTCAGTCAGTGCCCACATTGCGTTTTAGTAGTCCGTTAACGCTGCCATTAACCCTGTGTGACCAACATTTTTCTATTGATGCTGCCTATGCAGCATCAATAGTAAAAACATATACTGTTAAAAATAATTAAAAAAAAAATCATTATATTCTCACTTTCCGGCGTCCTCGGCAGCCTTTCCCGCTCCTCGCGACACTCCAGTCTCAAGAATGCATTGCGGCAATGACCCCAGATGACGTAGCGGTCTCGCGAGACAGCTACATCATCACGGGTTATTGCCGCAAGGCATTACTGGGAACGGACCTGGCGGGAGCATCGCTAAAGGCCTGGGCTCGATCCGGGGGCCGCCGGAAGGTGAGTATATAACTATTTTTTATTTTAATTATTTTTTTAACAGGGATATGGTGCCCACATTGCTATATACTACGTCGGCTGTGTTACATACTACATGGGCTGTGTTAGATACTGCGTGGGCTGTATTATATACTGCGTGGGCTGTGTTATATACTGCATGGGCTGTGCTATATTCTACATGGGCTGTGTTATATACTACGTGGGCTGTGCTATATACTGCGTTGGCTGTGTTATATACTACGTCGGTTGTGTTATATACTACGTCGGCTGTGTTATATACTACATGGGCTGTGTTATATACTGCGTGGGCTGTGTTATATACTGCGTGGGCTGTGTTATATACTGCGTGGGCTGTGCTATATTCTACGTGGGCTGTGTTATATACTGCATGGGCTGTGCAATATACTACGTGGGCTGTGTTATATACTACGTGGCTGTGCAATATACTATGTGGCTGTGTTATATACTATGTGAGCTATGCTATATACTACATGGGCTGTGCTATATACTATGTGGCTGTGCTGTATACTAGGTGGCTGTGCAATATACTACATGGGCTGTGTAATATACTACATGGGCTGTGCAATATACTGTGTGGCTGTGCTATATATTATGTGGCTGTGTTATATACTACGTGGCTGTTTTATATACTAAGTCGCTGTGCTGTATACTATGTGGCTGTGCAGTATACTACGTGGCTGTGCAGTATACTGCGTGGCTGTGCAGTATACTGCGTGGCTGTGCTATATACTACGTGGCTGTGTTATATACTACGTGGCTGTGTTATATACTACGTGGCTGTGTTATATACTACGTGGCTGTGTTATATACTACGTGGCTGTGCTATATACTACGTGGCTGTGCTATATACTACGTGGGCTGTGTCATATGCTACGTTTGGGCTGTGAGACTCTTTCGCCCTGGGCCGTCAAAAACCTGGAGCTGGCCCTGGCTTCACTGATTGGTCGCACCCAGCTGGCTGCGAACAGTCAGCGACAGACGCAGTCCGGCTGCGAATTGGCACAGGATTTGAACCACGCTTCGCTAATTGGTCGCGCCCAGCCGTCCGAATCCTGTGTATTCATTGAATTATTCTGAAATCTTCATAAATAAAGTACATACATATTCTAGAATACCTGATGCGTGGAAGGAAACATGCAACAGTGTTTAGCACTGTAGATGCAAATCCACCTCTATAGAAAGCACAACATAAAAAATAATGTACAACAGTACTGAGTGGAGCATTTATAAATCCTACTCTGTGGTGAGATAAAACATTTACTAGAAAACAGCAGCCATAATTAGAGCATTATAAAGCAGTATTAAGCAGTGTAGATGTGAATCCACCTATGGAGTGAGATAAAACACTCCCTAGATAATAGTAGCAATGTGAAGGATATTAGTATTACTGAGCAGTGTAGCTGTGACTCCAACTCTGGAGTGAGATAAAACACTTACTAGAAAGCTGCAGCATTAAGTGTAGACGTGAATCCACCTATGGGATAAAATAAAATGCTATCTAGATAGTATAGATAGTAGTAGCACCGTGAATGGTATTGAACAGCATTATTGAGCAGTATAACTGTGACTTCCATTCTGGAATTAAATAATACAAATATAGGTCCAGCTTACCGTAACAGACATCCTTTGGTGTTCAGAACACAGGAAATAATGCATCAAGGTATAGAGCAATCACATAAGCAGGAGAAAATCCAGCTCAAATTTGCGAATAAACGTCTTTCATTATTCATCAAAAGTGTTCAGTAGAGGGTAAAGCAGAATCAGCTATGTAATTTACACAATATGCGACATCGATGCATTTCAGGTGACTGTGCCCCCTGAAACGTGCTGATGTTGCATATCATGTATCTTAAAGAAAGAAGTTTGTTCACAAGTTTGAGGATCTAGATTTTCTCCTGTTTATGTAAGTGAGATAATACACTTACTAGAAAGTAGCAGCATGGAAAATAACATACAGTAATACTGAGTGGGGTAGCTATGAATCCAGCTCTGGGGTGAGATAAAATACTTACTAGAGAGCAGCAGCAACAATGAGAGCATTATATAGCAGTATTAAGCAGAGTAAATGTGAATCCACCTATGGAGTGAGATAAAATGCTATCTACATAGAAGTAGCAAAATGAAAGATATTAGTATTACTGAGTAGTGAAGCTACGACTCCAACTCTGGAGTGGGATAAAACACTTACTAGAAAACAGCTGCAACATTGAGAGTATTGTACGTCAGTATTAAGCAGTGCAGATGTGAATCCACTTATGACATTAAATAAATCACTATCTAGATAGTAGTAGCAATATGAAAGAGATTATAAAATATTATTGAGCGGTGAAGCTGCGACTCCAACTCTGCAGTGAGAGAAAACACTTACTAGAAAGTAGCAGCATGGTCTGTGTATGTTTCCGGAGCGCCCCCGTGGGCAGTGGGGTACTCGGTACCGGGTCCTTCGGTTCTCAGCGGGATGTCATGGTGGCTGACCCGGCCTGTGGCCCGCGGGACGTCCATGTTAAAGGGAAAGGTCTTTAAAGGGGAAATGTTCATGATGCCACCTGTGGTATTCGGTCAGGGTGACTGACGCTGCTTTAAGGGGTCCTCTGGGGTGATGTTATGGCAGCTAGATGGTATACCTTCCCACAGGTGAAGTATGTCCCCAGGGCTTCCCAATGTGTAGATGGTGGATAATGAAAGGCGCAGTGAAGAACGAGGACACAAGGGTGCAGTCTCTTTACCTTTTACTGAAGGCTTCAGCATCCACAGTCCAGAGCACCAGATCACAGGGCAGGCAGAGTCCGGCCGGTTCAGAGGCAAATCCAGAGTCCCCTTATCCAGGTGGAAATCAGTAGCCTTCCTCTAGCGTCTTGGTGTTGTAGTACCTTACTGCTAAGCCTCTCATAAGGTCCTCACAGATGTTGTAGATGTTATCGGTGTTATCTCTCTCTGTCCCCCAGATGGATAGGACAAATCCGTATAACTGGTGGCTTGAGGCATTTAACAGGGACTCTATCATGCCCCAGCCTCTCGTTGGTGCCACCTTGCCTCCTGGGTATAGGGCGGATTAGTAACTTGCAATTAGCTGTCCTGCCGGTCTCTGGAGCAAGGCTCTGGAGGGTTGCTCCCTCGGTGTTCCGGCTACCGGGATCCTGCACCTCATAAGGAGGCAGCCTGTGCAGGGCAGAACTCCTTCTGGTATCCACTCCTTTGCTATGACTTCTTCTCACTCTCTACAATACAGTTCTCTTTCAGTGTCCTTTCTTAGGAACTGCCGTACTTAGGACAGGCACAGCTCCATGTCCTTCTGTCTCGGCCTCTGACAGTCTCCCACCCCTGCCAGGGACCAACTACCTGAGCGAAGCTCAGCCAGCAACTGCCTAACTTCCTCCGCAGGCCACCAGTTTTACCTAAGTGTGAAGAGTGCCCTAATAAATAGGAGCATAGCTCCCCCTGGTGGCCTGGAGTGCGAAATGTGTTGCATGTTTGTGATACCTGAATTCAGTTGTCTCTCTTTGCCTCCAAACGTGACATCACTCCCCCCTACAGGGAAATGACATTACTGCAACGACCAGGACCCTGGGGCGCTGCATTTCTGCCTCTCTTACTCAGCTTCTTCCTTCTCTTCCCCCTCATGACAGACTTCAATAGTCAGAAGCAATCTGGTCCCTCAGTGAACTGACGATCTGTCTTCTTATGACCAAAAGAGATTTAATCAATTTTTGAAGGTGAATGTTGAGATGAGGAGGCTGAAGGAGAGCAAGAAGTGGCTCATAAGTGGAGAAAAAAAAATTAGATTTCTCTGCAATGATATTTTATACACCTAATTTGAGCAGTGCTATGAGGACTCGGCTGTGGGTGCAATGTGCATATTTTATGGTGTCTATCCATGTCCCTCCGTGGCCGTAGCATGGACCTTGAACGCGGCGCCATTACTCGGCTGTTTGCATTCCACATATATGTTACCATAGCACAAAAGCCGAACATCCCACTTTTCGATCCTTTCGTCATTAGCTTTTCATGGTGAAATATTTTGGGCCTCTCGTCTAGCTGACTGGAGACGTATTCCAGAAAGCGATAACATCTCCTGGCGTGTGCAGACTATGTATGTAAAGAAGATCTCGCAGAGATGGATCTGCCGGGGGAAATCAATTCCTCCGTGTGACACTGAGGACGCGGAGCGACGCACGCACCAATAATTGCTTTTGTTTTATTGTTTAAATATTGGAAGGTGGTAATATTCAGGAGGCACGAGGCGCGGTAACTAATGTTCCTCCTCCCCGGGGAGCCGCCATCAGCGCCTCCAGACTCGGCTTATTTCTTACCTTTCTATGGCGCCGCGTTCTGTTCGGCAGCAGATGCCACTTTAAAACTTCGGCACTTTGAAAACTCCTGTTCATATTTACAGGGTTTCAGAAGAACTGGAACAAATATCTTTTGTGAATGTTCCACAGCTGGAATTTGTTTTGCAGTAGGAAGCCAAGAAAATATAGGTTATACTGTGAAAAAAAAAATCATCAGGATAAATAAAACCGAGCATTGAATGGAAAGTCAAGGCAGACACCTTAAAGGGATTGTATGGTTTTTCTTCTGCAGAAAGAAAACATTATACACTTCTTCCCACTGGGTAAAATGTGTTTTCTGATGTATCTGGGGGATGGAGAGTGATTTGTGCAGGTTTGATCATCATGCTTTAAAAATCTGGAGAATTGAAGTGGGGGCGCTGTTTTATTAGAGTCAGGGGACAATGTGTACTGATTTGGTGGCGAGAAGTGGTACTACAAGTCCAAAATATATCTGACCATTGTAAAAAAAACATAAAATAAATCTCTCAAAAAACAAGAATTTAAAAAGTAATGAGCAAAGTCGCAAAAACCAGTGAACATTGCAAAAACATTTGAACCACAATACCTTTTCAGAAGCAAAAATAAGACAAACTTCAAAAGAGTTGCAGGGTGGACGTTACTTGCAGGGTGGACGTTACTTGCAGGGTGGACATTAGTTGCAGGGTGGAAGTTACTTGCAGGGTGGACATTAGTTGTGGGGTGGACATTAGTTGCAGGTTGGACATTAGTTGCAGGGTGGACATTAGTTGTGGGGTGGACATTAGTTGCAGGTTGGACATTAGTTGCAGGGTGGACATTAGTTGTGGGGTGGACATTAGTTGTGGGGTGGATGTTAGTTGTGGGGTGGACATTAGTTGCGGGGTGAACATTAGTTGCGGGGTGGATCTTAGTTGCGGGGTGGACATTAGTTGCAGGGTGGACATTAGTTGCAGGGTGGACATTAGTTGCGGGGTGGACGTTAGTTGCAGGGTAGACATTAGTTGCGGGGTAGACATTAGTTGCGGGGTGGACATTAGTTGCGAGGTGGACATTAGTTGCGGGGTGGACATTAGTTGCGGGGTGGATCTTAGTTGCGGGGTGGACATTAGTTGCAGGGTGGACATTAGTTGCAGGGTGGACATTAGTTGCGGGGTGGACGTTAGTTGCAGGGTAGACATTAGTTGCGGGGTAGACATTAGTTGCGGGGTGGACATTAGTTGCGAGGTGGACATTAGTTGCGGGGTGGACCTTAGTTGCGGGGTGGACCTTAGTTGCGGGGTGGGCATTAGTTGCAGAGTGGCCATTAGTTGCGGGGTGGACATTAGTTGCAGGGTGGACATTAGTTGCGGGGTGGACATTAGTTGCAGGGTGGACATTAGTTGCAGGGTGGACATTAGTTGCAGGGTGGACATTAGTTGCAGGGTGGACATTAGTTGCAGGGTGGACATTAGTTGCAGGGTGGACATTAGTTGCAGGGTGGACATTAGTTGCGGGGTGGACATTAGTTGCAGGGTGGACATTAGTTGCAGGGTGGACATTAGTTGCGGGGTGGACATTAGTTGTGGGGTGGACATTAGTTGCAGGGTGGACATTAGTTGCAGGGTGGACATTAGTTGCAGGGTGGACATTAGTTGCAGGGTGGACATTAGTTGCAGGGTGGACATTAGTTGCAGGGTGGACATTAGTTGCGGGGTGGACCTTAGTTGCGGGGTGGACATTAGTTGCAGGGTGGACATTAGTTGCGGGGTGGACATTAGTTGCAGGGTGGACATTAGTTGCAGGGTGGACATTAGTTGCGGGGTGGACATTAGTTGTGGGGTGGACATTAGTTGCAGGGTGGACATTAGTTGCAGGGTGGACATTAGTTGCAGGGTGGACATTAGTTGCAGGGTGGACATTAGTTGTGGGGTGGACATTAGTTGCGGGGTGGACAGGCGCCGCTCTTGTGGAGATGTCTGGTACTTCCATTGGGAGATATATTACTATCTGTCGTTTAGCTGTTGTCATGGTTGTGGACAGGATTCCCTTTCCTGTCCTCTCAGGGATAATTTTGCATGGCCTCCTTTTGGTTTGGGGAGGGCTATATTTACCCGCCTCCATCTGGGGATTCTTGTCAGTGATACATTTGTTCTTGTCTGTGTGTCTGACCCCTGGTGTGCTTGCATACTGGTTCGTCCGTTTGCCTTTTAGTGTATGACCCGGTCCGTTTACTCGTCTGTCCATTTGCCTTGTGACTCTGTCCCTGTTATCTGTTTCTGGCTCTGACTCCTGGCTTGGTACTCTTTCTTCCCGTCTGCCTGCCCCGTTTGTACTGCGTCACTATTTCCGGCTATCCGGCCTCTTGATATGTCCTGCCCACCCTTTACATCTCACCCTTTTGTACTGCACTGACCTCCTGGCTTGACTTCGGCACTTTCTGACTACTCTCCGGCATCTCCTGCCACTCGGTGTCTGGCTCTGCCTCCGGTCACTCCCCGGTGGTCACGTGCTTCAGGTCCTTGACGCCGGTAAGGTAAGCTTGCCGCAGCTCTCCGTACACACCCTCGGTCCGCTTGGAACACGTGCGCAGACTCCTGATGTAAGTCTGCAGCAGGGTTCCTGATCGCTGTAACCCGTGGAGCCTGTTGCTGTTTTGTTCCTTGTCCCCGTCGCCCCGTCCATTTCTTAGTTTTTGCTGCTTTGTGTGAGATCTCGGTGACTGGACAAGTCTTTATAGGTAGCAGCATCATCTATCTTGTTTTATTTCCCTTCTCCTCGGGGGGAGGATTACATAACCGCTAGTTTCTCGCCTCTTCTCATTTACTATGATCCCGCTTTCTTATACCTGTCTGTTCTCCGGTTCCTGCACTTTTCTCCGGAGAAATAGAAGAACTATTAGTCGGATCACGTGGTCGGACGGCGGCTTTAGTCATAAGAATACGGAATAATCTGCAGATTCTGCTGTATAATCTAATAGGTGAGGAAGGGAACTGAAGACATGACGCCAGAGCTGGAATATGTGCGGCTCCGGGCTGCAAATAGCAAATAGCGCCCCCTCCATATACACAACTATTCAGCTACATGATGAGACGATGGCCGCCCGCAGTCACCTGCTCATAGCAGATCAGCAATGACAAGCATGGGAGTCTCCTGCAGACGCACAGGACGCGCTTCTGGCGCCATCGTGCTACATACCACTGCCAGACATGGACAGCGGCACTTGACATGTCAACTGATCACATCAGCTGTCATTTGTCAGAAACGATGCGGGCTCAGTGCCAGAGCCCGCATCAAAGGGGGAGTTACGATCTATGACATATATATAGGTCATAGGTTACAAAGTGGTTAAAGGGGTGGTCTATCTATTTATTTCCATAATCTAAAATATTTTGTCATATACTTGAATTAAAAATTCCCCATCTTTCCCTAACTACTCTATCTAACAGCTTTACTTTGTTTCACTACCTTTTTGATGATGATTTGTTTGAGAATCCCAGTGCATGCTGGGATACTCAAGCAAAGCGTCATCATGGGGCGGTCACTGCCGAAGTCCCTGCCCCCTCCCTGAAATGAAGCATCATCAGTGCCTGCACGGTGTGCACTGTGCGATGTGCACAATGACAGTACACTCTCTCGTCAGATCAGATCAGCACTATTGAGCCGGCAACAGAGTGCGTTGTCAGAATACAAGGTGTGGAGAGGCCAGTGACATCACTTGCGGGGGCGGCACTGGTCTCTGCGTGCCAGGTATTATGCCAATGCGCTCTGTTGCCAGCTCATTGCTGCTGATCTGAGCCAGCGAGAGAGTGCACTGTCATTGTGCACATTGAACAGTGCGCAGGGGCAAATTTCATTAGATTTGGTAATTACTTATGGGATCCTAAAATTGTTACCCTCCCCCCCCCCCCCCAGTTATAAGACATCTATGGCATGTCCCAGTGGGTGTTAACCTGCTGATGCCTCCGAGTGTCCAATCATAAGATGCCCACAATCATTATTGCAATCAAAGTGATACAGAAGCCACTCAAAGTTCCCGATGGGCCTGTGTCAGCATGTCACCCGCCTTCCAAACCTCCTGCCGCAGTCATGGGTGCTGCCGTATTCTCCTTCCCAATGGGATCCTGTTTTAGTCAACATCAATTTTGTTGACAAATGCGTTTTAAAAGAAATGTTTTGGGTCCATTTTATTAGATGGAGTAGAGTCCGACTCTGTACATTGGGGTCGCGCTGTTCGTACTTCAGGATTACCTGTTTATCATGTAAGTTTTATGAAACTTGGGCCCCTTATTCCCCTTTCAATTTTTGTAACACAATTGTGCACAAAAAGCTTGAAAACCGCCGTCACTCTGATTGCATTATAGTTTACGCCTCCGAGCGTCTGAAATCTGTCATGAATATGTAACGGATCCTCGGATGAAAGCAGCAACGGATCTGAATTGTAGTCTCACCAGATGGAGCACAAGTGGATTATCCTGAGAACGATCGATGGGATATTTCCACCTGCGTTCTCACATCTCCGGGCCTGGATACAAATATACACCGCCCCAGGGTGAAAGCATTAAAGATTTACAGAACATTTACCAGGCGATAAAACGAACAAATAAAACCTAATGGCAGAGGTGAAGTAATCTTTAGACAATTCACATCAAAGTTCGCTGAATTTTTCCCAAAAATCATGTATGACCCTGTGACGTCTCCTAGGATCATTTTCAACCAACCTTAGCAATGCCCAACTGACCTCCACATATACGGTAAACGGTTGGTAAGATGTCTTCTCTTCACCGCTATCACACACTATATGTACAATGTATTCAGTGTTTCATGGCTTTCTCTCACTAACTTTTACTGCAATCAGATTGCTGTATAAATCGGACCAAGATTGGACGGACTGACCGGCGGCTCTTCCAACCTCAGCGTGACGTGAAGCTGTCACACATGGGTCTAGAGACCCGCCGGCCAGTCTGTGCACTGTATTCCAATCCCAGTCTGATTATACAGCCATCTGACTGCACCTTTAGTCTGAGCAATGATGTCCTCTAACTGTCCTTATTCACCATAAAATGCCGGCTGCATTCCCTGCCTCGGCTTTTATAGTGGCTATGATTGTCCCTCCTATGATAGCTGTAAGGGTAGAGACAGACTGCCGTATTTCTCGTGCGATAATCGCATCGCATCGCACTGCACGGACTGACCGGCACCTCTCCTGACCTGAGCATGACAGCGTGAGGGATTACTATGCAGCTGTCAAGCTCAGGTCAGGAGAGCCGACAGCCAGTACCAGTTTCACGATGCGATTCTCGCAGGAGAAATACGGCAGTGTGTCTCTGCCCTAAGGAGAAGCCCATCTGCCCTCCTGAGGTCCTATAATCCTTTTCTGGCATATGCAATCTTCTGCAATAAAAAGTACCTGTAAAATGGAAGTGGCCATATTAAGTGATTCACACAAAGCAAATCACCAATTGTTTGAATTTTTTCAGTTCCAGCAAATTCCCCCCAAAAATGAATATAAATTCAATTTGCATGAAATCGATTGGCTGACATCTATCTCATGGACTTCTATGTATTTCCCTAGCACCATCTATTTTACCTCCCTCTATTTCCCTCTAATTCAGAGCATGAAAGCAGTAGATCTGGGAAGGATGGGGAAGTCGTACAGGGAACCTGTCTTCTGATTCATGCTGCCTGAACCACAAAGTTATTGCAGCAGAGCATGTTTTACTCTGAAACTTTGCAGAAAAAAAGTTACTTTGCAAAGCTGGCCAGGGACTATGTGCATTGGGCGCCCTGGACCGCTAGCCGAAACTGCATGGGCCATGGATTTTCCCACCAAGTGGCCGCTCTCGCTTTAACATGGGCATAGCGCTACTCTGACAACACAGGGTGAGGGTAAAAGAGTGTGGCAATGCTTTATTGAACCACAAAACAGGCAGATAACACATAGAACAGTCCCAGCAAAATACCCCAAGATAGTGCACATTACAGAGTCTCATGCTTCCGCTGACTCGCCGGGATAATGGCAGCTGTTAATTCAGAGATTCCAGGGTCGACTACCCCACCAGTGGCACACACAGAGAAGAGGTAACAACAAGCTTAAGAAGATGACAGTCCATTGAGGTATGAGGCCAGTTGATCCGAGGGTCACAACCTGGCTTTTCCAAACATATCCATGGTTCAGTGATGGTTAGAGTTGAGCGACCTTGACCTTTTTAGAGTCGAGCCGGGTTTCGCGAAACCCGACTATCTCAAAAGTCGAGTCGAGTGAAATCGGCCGATTATGACATAAAGTCGGGATCGACCGAAACACGAAACCCAATGCAAGTCAATGGGGCAGCATAGTCGGCAGTGAGTGGGGGCCAGGAAAACACCTAGAGTGCCCATTTTAATGTCAAAACCATCCATTCTTCTTAATGAAGCTTGTCAAGCGTAATTTACCTTATAATAATTGGAAGGCATTTGAAATTGGGGGTCATTTGGCTAAAGTTGTGGTGGGTAGGGCTGGTTCAAGTAATTAGTGGGCCCAGTAAATCTGGACCACGTCACGGCAGTGGAGCAGGGAGAGGTAAGTATTTCAACTTTGCAAGTGCTGTGAACCTGAGCAAGCAGGGGGGGCCCACTCGTTGGCATTGGCACTGGCACAGGGCCCCTCAAAGTACAGCGGTGTGTTTGCACGGCGGGGGCGCCTCCCACCGGCAGCAACACTTTTGCGTACCATGAGAGGCCCTGTGCCAGTGACGTCGCCAACTAGTATTCCTCCCCCCACCTGATGAAGGAACCTGCACTTTCATCTGCACCTTCCTGTTTGTCCCCGTGTAAGGTGGTATGGTATGCGGGAAGGGGGACCTGACTTTCAGCAGGGTCACAATCTTGCAGTGTAGCGTGCACGGGAAATGTTGCGTTATGGGTCAATGTACCAGCAGACTCATCTATCACTGGCTGGGCAATGGGCAGGATGAGGAGGAAACACAGATATAGGCCCAAAGAATAAAGTGGGCTAAATGCAGTTCAAAATTGGTAACACAGGACTAATCAGGGGGCATTGCAGTGGAGGACAACTGGAATGAGAGGCTGACACAGAGAGTAGGCCCAAATCAGTAAGTAGTCGAAATGCAGTTCAAAATTGGCAACAGTAGTAAACAGGCGGCACAGCTTTGTTCAGTGGAGGAGAACAGCAAGGAGTGGCAGACACCGATAGTAGGCCCCAAACCAACTAGTACGCCAAATGCAGTTGTTCCGTTTAACCACAATTTAATGAGAGCCTGAAGATAGAAGTTCAGGAAAGGCAACCTGGAGAACACCTTGGAGTGTAACACACCATCTCTCTACACCCCATACCCAATTTGTAGGTCTAATGCAGCGTAGTTTCCAACAACTACTAAACGAGAGCATGATGATCGAAGCATTGGCGAGGAAACCTGGGGAACACCTTGGAGTGGAACACACCATCTCTCTACACCCCATACCCAATTTGTAGGCCTAACGCAGCGTAGTTTCCAACAACTACTAAACGAGAGCATGATGATCGAAGCATTGGCGAGGAAACCTGGGGAACACCTTGGAGTGGAACACACCATCTCTCTACAGTGGAACACACCATCTCTCTACACCCCATACCCAATTTGTAGGCCTAATGCAGCGTAGCTTCCAACAACTACTAAACGAGAGCCGGAAGATCGAAGCAATGGAGAGGAAACCTGGGGAACACCTTGGAGTGTAACACACCATCTCTCTACACCCCATACCCAATTTGTAGGCCTAATGCAGCGTAGTTTCCAACAACTACTAAACGAGAGCCGGAAGATCGAAGCAATGGAGAGGAAACCTGGGGAACACCTTGGAGTGTAACACACCATCTCTCTACACCCCATACCCAATTTGTAGGCCTAATGCAGCGTAGTTTCCAACAACTACTAAACGAGAGCCGGAAGATCGAAGCAATGGAGAGGAAACCTGGGGAACACCTTGGAGTGTAACACACCATCTCTCTACACCCCATACCCAATTTGTAGGCCTAATGCAGCGTAGTTTCCAACAACTACTAAACGAGAGCATGAAGATCGAAGCAATGGAGAGGAAACCTGGGGAACACCTTGGAGTGGAACACACCATCTCTCTACACCCCATACCCAATTTGTAGGCCTAATGCAGCGTAGTTTCCAACAACTACTAAACGAGAGCATGATGATCGAAGCATTGGCGAGGAAACCTGGGGAACACCTTGGAGTGGAACACACCATCTCTCTACACCCCATACCCAATTTGTAGGCCTAATGCAGCGTAGTTTCCAACAACTACTAAACGAGAGCCGGAAGATCGAAGCAATGGAGAGGAAACCTGGGGAACACCTTGGAGTGTAACACACCATCTCTCTACACCCCATACCCAATTTGTAGGCCTAATGCAGCGTAGTTTCCAACAACTACTAAACGAGAGCATGAAGATCGAAGCAATGGAGAGGAAACCTGGGGAACACCTTGGAGTGGAACACACCATCTCTCTACACCCCATACCCAATTTGTAGGCCCCATGCAGCGTAGTTTCCAACAACTACTAAACGAGAACCGGAAGATCGAAGCTCAGGAAAGGCAACCTGGAGAACACCTTGGAGTGTAACAAACCCTCTCTCTACACCACGGAAGGGCTGATTCTTAGGAAGGAAGGCTGTCGGAAAGAAGCAGGGCGCGTCCGAGGGTGATTATATTCTTATTAGGTATATACTCACCCTCGGACGCACCCTGCTTCTTTATTTGTAATGAATGTTTATTTGCAATGTGGTTTTGACTTACTCTATTTTTTTGGTAAATAATGATTTTATTATTTTCATTGTTTTGCATCTTCTTGGCAATAATATAAAGAAGACGCGACAGGACAACACTCGGTGGATGCCATATCTGTGTTTAAAATTGAAAAAACCTTTCAGTTAACTACTTGCAGGAGAAAGTTATTGTAGCTGGTGGCCATTTTTAGTACTGTACCAGATTTTTGTTGTATGTGTTTGTTTTTAATGTTAAAATGTCTGCATTTGATATCTCTCCAGTATTTTCTTTTTTATAAGCAACATACTTATTTTTATATTTTCTGATGTTGGTTCCAGGGGTACACGGGCAGCAGTGGTGTGGTCAGTGGAGGCCTAGTGGAAGGAGTGACCGCAGACAGGCATCGAAGGCCTAAAATAATAACACATGGCTGTAGGCAATTTTAAATTGGTTCCAGGGGTACACGGGCAGCAGTGGTGTGGTCAGTGGAGGCCTAGTGGAAGGAGGGACCGCAGACAGGCATCGAAGGCCTAAAATAATAACACATGGCTGTAGGCAATTTTAAATTGGTTCCAGGGGTACACGGGCAGCAGTGGTGTGGTCAGTGGAGGCCTAGTGGAAGGAGTGACCGCAGACAGGCATCGAAGGCCTAAAATAATAACACATGGCTGTAGGCAATTTTAAATTGGTTCCAGGGGTACACGGGCAGCAGTGGTGTGGTCAGTGGAGGCCTAGTGGAAGGAGTGACCGCAGACAGGCATCGAAGGCCTAAAATAATAACACATGGCTGTAGGCAATTTTAAATTGGTTCCAGGGGTACACGGGCAGCAGTGGTGTGGTCAGTGGAGGCCTAGTGGAAGGAGTCACCGCAGACAGGCATCGAAGGCCTAAAATAATAACACATGGCTGTAGGCAATTTTAAATTGGTTCCAGGGGTACACGGGCAGCAGTGGTGTGGTCAGTGGAGGCCTACTGGAAGGAGTGACCGCAGACAGGCATCGAAGGCCTAAAATAATAACACATGGCTGTCGGCAATTTTAAATTGGTTCCAGGGGTACACGGGCAGCAGTGGTGTGGTCAGTGGAGGCCTAGTGGAAGGAGTGACCGCAGACAGGCATCGAAGGCCTAAAATAATAACACATGGCTGTAGGCAATTTTAATTTGGTTCCAGGGGTACACGGGCAGCAGTGGTGTGGTCAGTGGAGGCCTAGTGGAAGGAGTGACCGCAGACAGGCATCGAAGGCCTAAAATAATAACACATGGCTGTAGGCAATTTTAAATTGGTTCCAGGGGTACACGGGCAGCAGTGGTGTGGTCAGTGGAGGCCTAGTGGAAGGAGTCACCGCAGACAGGCATCGAAGGCCTAAAATAATAACACATGGCTGTAGGCAATTTTAAATTGGTTCCAGGGGTACATGGGCAGCAGTGGTGTGGTCAGTGGAGGCCTAGTGGAAGGAGTGACCGCAGACAGGCATCGAAGGCCTAAAATAATAACACATGGCTGTAGGCAATTTTAAATTGGTTCCAGGGGTACACGGGCAGCAGTGGTGTGGTCAGTGGAGGCCTACTGGAAGGAGTGACCGCAGACAGGCATCGAAGGCCTAAAATAATAACACATGGCTGTCGGCAATTTTAAATTGGTTCCAGGGGTACACGGGCAGCAGTGGTGTGGTCAGTGGAGGCCTAGTGGAAGGAGTGACCGCAGACAGGCATCGAAGGCCTAAAATAATAACACATGGCTGTAGGCAATTTTAAATTGGTTACAGGGGTACACGGGCAGCAGTGGTGTGGTCAGTGGAGGCCTAGTGGAAGGAGTGACCACAGACAGGCATCGAAGGCCTAACATAACAAAAATGTCAATACAATGGTATTGTCAGTGGCAGGCATTGAAGGATGTCAGCGCATAGACTAAACATTGGTGGAGCTGTGAGATAATTTTGCAAGTGGTAGAGCACTGTTTGAGCTGGGGTGGGGGGAAACTGTCTTGTGGCCGGCGGTACAGGCCCAGGGCCCCTCATATTACAACGGTGTGTCTGACGTTGGGTGCGCACCACCACCGCCAGAGACACTTTATTGTACTAGGAGGGACCCAGTGGCAGTGCCGTCGACCAAAAGCGGGCTCACCCACCTCTTCAGACAAACTGCACTCTCACGGGTGCTGTCGCCAAGTGTCGATACCACGGCCCCGTGTGGGGAGTTTGGCCATTTAGTGAGGTGTAAACATGTCGTATGCTGGACAATCAGGTGCAGAAAATTACGAGATTGGAAAAGGCATTCAGAATAGTCCACAGGCAAGACCTTTTCATAGGAAAGCTAGGTGTCAGCCGGGCAAGGTGGGGCAAAAGATTTTGAAATCCAGTTGTGGTTCATTTTAATGAAGGTTAGATCATCTACATTTTGGGTAGCCAGACGAGTCCTTTTTTCTGTTAGTATTGAACCTGCAGCACTGAATACTCTTTCTGATAGGACACTAGCTGCCGGGCAAGCAAGCTCCTGCAATGCATATTCTGCCAATTCTGGCCAGGTGTCTAATTTTGATGCCCAGTAATCAAATGGGAATGACGGTTGAGGGAGAACATCGATAAGGGATGAAAAATAGTTTGTAACCATACTGGACAAATGTTGTCTCCTGTCACTTTGAATTGATGCTGCAGTACCTGTCCTGTCTGCGGTCATAGCAAAATCACTCCACAACCTGGTCAGAAAACCCCTCTGGCCAACGCCACTTCTGATTTCTGCCCCTCTAACTCCTCTGGTCTGCTGGCCCCTGCAGCTCGTGTGAGAACGATCACGGGCACTGTGTGCAGGGAATGCCAGAAGCAAACGGTCAACAAGAGTTGATTGTTTGGTTGCTAATATTAGTTCCAAGTTCTCATGTGGCATAATATTTTGCAATTTGCCTTTATAGCGAGGATCAAGGAGGCAGGCCAACCAGTAATCGTCATCATTCATCATTTTAGTTATGCGTGTGTCCCTTTTGAGGATACGTAAGGCATAATCCGCCATGTGGGCCAAAGTTCCAGTTCTCAAATCTGCGGTTGTGCTTGGTTGAGGGGCAGTTTCAGGCAAATCCACGTCACTTGTGTCCCTCAAAAAACCAGAACCCGGCCTTGCCGCGCCACCAATTTCCAGTGGCCCCGGAAAAGCTTCCTCATTAAAAATATAATCATCCCCATCATCCTCCTCGTCCTCCTCCTCCTCTTCGCCCGCTACCTCGTCCTGTACACTGCCCTGGCCAGACAATGGCTGACTGTCATCAAGGCTTTCCTCTTCCTCTGCTGTAGATGCCTGCTCCTTTATGTGCGTCAAACTTTGCATCAGCAGACGCATTAGGGGGATGCTCATGCTTATTATGGCGTTGTCTGCACTAACCAGCCGTGTGCATTCCTCAAAACACTGAAGGACTTGACACATGTCTTGAATCTTCGACCACTGCACACCTGACAACTCCATGTCTGCCATCCTACTGCCTGCCCGTGTATGTGTATCCTCCCACAAAAACATAACAGCCCGCCTCTGTTCACACAGTCTCTGAAGCATGTGCAGTGTTGAGTTCCACCTTGTTGCAACGTCTATGATTAGGCGATGCTGGGGAAGGTTCAAAGAACGCTGATAGGTCTGCATACGGCTGGAGTGTACGGGCGAACGGCGGATATGTGAGCAAAGTCCACGCACTTTGAGGAGCAGGTCGGATAACCCCGGATAACTTTTCAGGAAGCACTGCACCACCAGGTTTAAGGTGTGAGCCAGGCAAGGAATGTGTTTCAGTTGGGAAAGGGAGATGGCAGCCATGAAATTCCTTCCGTTATCACTCACTACCTTGCCTGCCTCAAGATCTACAGTGCCCAGCCACGACTGCGTTTCTTTCTGCAAGAACTCGGACAGAACTTCCGCGGTGTGTCTGTTGTCGCCCAAACACTTCATAGCCAATACAGCCTGCTGACGTTTGCCAGTAGCTGCCCCATAATGGGAGACCTGGTGTGCAACAGTGGCAGCTGCGGATGGAGTGGTTGTGCGACTGCGGTCTGTGGACGAGCTCTCGCTTCTGCAGGAGGACGAAGAGGAGGAGGAGGGGGTGCGAACGGCTACAGCCAATTGTTTCCTAGACCGTGGGCTAGGCAGAACTGTCCCAAACTTGCTGTCCCCTGTGGACCCTGCATCCACCACATTTACCCAGTGTGCCGTGATGGACACGTAACGTCCCTGGCCATGCCTACTGGTCCATGCATCTGTAGTCAGGTGCACCTTTGTACTCACAGATTGCCTGAGTGCATGGACGATGCGCTCTTTAACATGCTGGTGGAGGGCTGGGATGGCTTTTCTGGAAAAAAAGTGTCGACTGGGTAGCTCGTAGCGTGGTACAGCGTAGTCCATCAGGGCTTTGAAAGCTTCGCTTTCAACTAACCGGTGGGGCATCATCTCTAACGAGATTAGTCTAGCTATGTGTGCGTTCAAACCCTGTGTACGCGGATGCGAGGCTAAGTACTTCCTTTTTCTAACCATAGTCTTATGTAGGGTGAGCTGGACTGGAGAGCTGGAGATCGTGGAACTAGCGGGGGTGCCGGTGGACATGGCAGACTGAGAGACGGTGGGAGATGGTATTGTTGCCACCGGTGCCCTAGATGCAGTGTTTCCTACTACGAAACTGGTGATTCCCTGACCCTGACTGCTTTGGCCTGGCAAAGAAACCTGCACAGATACTGCAGGTGGTGCGGAAAATGGTGGCCCTACACTGCCGGAAGGGATGTTGCGTTGCTGACTAGCTTCATTGGCCGAGGGTGCTACAACCTTAAGGGACGTTTGGTAGTTAGTCCAGGCTTGCAAATGCATGGTGGTTAAATGTCTATGCATGCAACTTGTATTGAGACTTTTCAGATTCTGTCCTCTGCTTAAGGTAGTTGAACATTTTTGACAGATGACTTTGCGCTGATCAATTGGATGTTGTTTAAAAAAATGCCAGACTGCACTCTTTCTAGCATCGGATACCTTTTCAGGCATTGCAGACTGAGCTTTAACCGGATGGCCACGCTGTCCTCCAACAGGTTTTGGCTTTGCCACGCGTTTTGGGCAAGATACGGGCCCGGCAGATGGAACCTGTTGCGATGTTGATGCCTGCTGCGGCCCCTCCTCCTCCGCTTCAGAACTGCTGCCGCCTGCACCCTGTTCCCCCAATGGCTGCCAATCGGGGTCAAGAACTGGGTCATCTATTACCTCTTCTTGTAGCTCGTGTGCAACTTCGTCTGTGTCACCGTGTCGGTCGGTGGTATAGCGTTCGTGATGGGGCAACATAGTCTCATCAGGGTCTGATTCTTGATCAGCACCCTGCGAGGGCAATGTTGTGGTCTGAGTCAAAGGACCAGCATAGTAGTCTGGCTGTGGCTGTGCATCAGTGCACTCCATGTCAGATTCAACTTGTAATGGGCATGGACTGTTAACTGCTTCACTTTCTAAGCCAGGGACGGTATGTGTAAAGAGCTCCATGGAGTAACCCGTTGTGTCGCCTGCTGCATTCTTCTCTGTTGTTGTTTTTGCTGAAGAGGACAAGGAAGCGACTTGTCCCTGACCGTGAACATCCACTAACGACGCGCTGCTTTGACATTTACCAGTTTCACGAGAGGAGGCAAAAGAGCTAGAGGCTGAGTCAGCAAGATAAGCCAAAACTTGCTCTTGCTGCTCCGACTTTAAAAGCGGTTTTCCTACTCCCAGAAAAGGGAGCGTTCGAGGCCTTGTGTAGCCAGACGACGAACCTGGCTCCACAGCTCCAGACTTAGGTGCAATATTTTTTTTCCCACGACCAGCTGATGCTCCACCACTACCACTACCCTCATTACCAGCTGACAATACAATGAACGCCCCCGGCCACGACCTCTTCCACCAGACTTCCTCATTGTTTTAAAAACGTAAACAAACTAACGGTATTTGTTGCTGTCACACAAATTACACGGTGAGCTATAACTTCAGTATGATTTAGCTACCCCTTTACAGGTGAGTGAGACCACAACGAAAATCAGGCACAATGTTACACACTCTGTTGTTGGTGGCAACAAATGAGAGAGATGCCACACACGCAGGACTGTCACTGAAGCACAAATGTAAATATTAATCTCCCACTGATTTTATTTTTTTTAAGGGAGACTTTAGGAAAAAAAATAATAGAATAAAATGATTTTTTCAGGAAGAATTTAGAAACCAAATAAAATAAAATGATTTTTTCAGGGAGAATTTAGAAAACAAATAAAACAAAAAAAGGCTTTCTATGGCCCACTGAGTGAGAGATGATGCACACAGGAGTCAGGAGTGGCACACAAGCCCAGAGGCCAATATTTATCTCCCACTGATTGATGTAGTGATTTTTTCAGGTAGATTTTGGAACCCAAATCAAGCTAAAAAAAATAATAGGCTTTCTATGGCCCACAATTGGAGAGAGAGAGAGAGATGGCACACCCAGGAGTCAAGACTGGCACACAAGCAGAAAGGGCAATATTAATCTCCCACTGATTTGTTTTTTTTTTTTTTTTTTCAGGGAGACTTTAGGAAAAAAAAAATAGAATAAAATGATTTTTTCAGGAAGAATTTAGAAACCAAATAAAATAAAATGATTTTTTCAGGGAGAATTTAGAAAACAAATTAAACAAAAAAAGGCTTTCTATGGCCCACTGAGTGAGAGATGTCGCACACAGGAGTCAGGAGTGGCACACAAGCCCAGAGGCCAATATTTATCTCCCACTGATTGATGTAGTGATTTTTTCAGGTAGATTTTGGAACCCAAATCAAGCTAAAAAAATAATAGGCTTTCTATGGCCCACAATTGGAGAGAGAGAGAGAGAGATGGCACACCCAGGAGTCAAGACTGGCACACAAGCAGAAAGGGCAATATTAATCTCCCACTGATTTGTTTTTTTTTGTTTGTTTTTTCAGGGAGACTTTAGGAAAAAAAAAATAGAATAAAATGATTTTTTCAGGAAGAATTTAGAAACCAAAGAAAATAAAATGATTTTTTCAGGGAGAATTTAGAAAACAAATAAAACAAAAAAAGGCTTTCTATGGCCCACTGAGTAAGAGATGACGCACACAGGAGTCAGGAGTGGCACACAAGCCCAGAGGCCAATATTTATCTCCCACTTTTTTTTTTTTGTTCCAGGGAAAATTTATAAACCCAATAAAAAAAATAATAAATAGGCTTTCTATGGCCCACTATCTGAGAGACAGAGAGAGATGGCACGCTTAGGACTGGCACACAAGCCCAAAGGCCAATAT
This sequence comes from Ranitomeya imitator, assembly GCF_032444005.1. NCBI lineage: Eukaryota > Metazoa > Chordata > Amphibia > Anura > Dendrobatidae > Ranitomeya > Ranitomeya imitator. The sequence goes on along the minus strand of NC_091289.1, from coordinate 195,893,092 downwards.
TAATCTCCCTTTTTTTTTTAAGGGAGAATTTATAAAACCAAAAAAAAATAAATAAATAGGCTTTCTATGGCCCACTATTTGTGAGAGAGATGGCACGCTCAGGACTGGCACACAAGCCCAGAGGCCAATATTAATCTCCCACTTTCTTTTTTTTTTTCCAGGGAAAATTTATAAACCCAATAAAATAATAAAAAAATAGGCTTTCTATGGCCCACTATCTGAGAGAGAGAGAGATGGCACGCTTAGGACTGGCACACAAGCCCAAAGGCCAATATTAATCTCCCACTGATTGATTTATTGATTTTTTCAGGTAGAATTTAGAACCCAAATAAAGCAAAAAAAAAAAAAAAAAAGGGCTTTCTATGGCCCACTGAGTGAGTGATGATGCACACAGGAGTCAGGAGTGGCACACAAGCCCTGAGGCCAATATTTTTCTCCCACTGATTGATGTAGTGATTTTTTCAGGTAGATTTTATAACCCAAATCAAGCAAAAAAATAAATAGGCTTTCTATGGCCCACTGAGTGAGAGATGACACAGACAGGGATGGCACTCTAGCAGAAATGTCAATCTTAATCTCCCACAAAAAAAAAAAAAAAACAGGGAGTGTCCTTCAATTACTATCTCCCTGCACTAATCTCAGCCAGGTATGGCAGGCAGCAATAAGGAGTGGACTAATGCACAAATTAAATAAAAAGTGTGTACAAACCAAAAAGATAGCTGTGCAGAAAGGAAGGAACAAGAGGATTTGTGCTTTGAAAAAAGCAGTTGGTTTGCACAGCGGCGTACACACAGCAATGCAGCTATCAGGGAGCCTTCTAGGGCAGCCCAATGAGCTACAGCGCTGAGGGGAAAAAAAAAAAATGTAGCTTCCACTGTCCCTGCACACCGAAGGTGGTGTTGGGCAGTGGAAATCGCTACAGCACAAGCGGTTTGGTGGTTAATGGACCCTGCCTAACGCTATCCCTGCTTCTGACGAAGCGGCAGCAACCTCTCCCTAAGCTCAGATCAGCGGCAGTAACATGGCGGTCGGCGGGAACGCCCCTTTATAGCCCCTGTGACGCCGCAGACAGCAAGCAAATCACTGCAATGCCCTTCTCTAAGATGGTGGGGACCAGGACCTATGTCATCACGCTGCCCACACTCTGCGTTTACCTTCATTGGCTGAGAAATGGCGCTTTTCACGTCATTGAAACGCGACTTTGGCGCGAAAGTCGCGTACCGCATGGCCGACCCCGCACAGGGGTCGGATCGGGTTTCATGAAACCCGACTTTTCCAAAAGTCGGCGACTTTTGAAAATGAACGACCCGTTTCGCTCAACCCTAGTGATGGTCAATGGAGCAGATGTGTATTCTTCCAACCAGGGCCGAAGTCCCCTTGGTTGCTTCCTGTAGAATGATAGATCCGTGTCCCTCATGATGGAGCTCTGATGTATTGGCTGCTGTCCTTTCTCTGGCCCTTTGGATGTATGGATGTCTTGGCAGAATCTCTGGCTGTCTCTCTCTGTCTCTGTCCAGAAGCATGTAACCTATTTTTATAATTACTTTTTATCTTACTTTTCTGTGAAACCTGAGAAACTTTTGTTAATGTTCACACTGGAGATGAGACAATGGTTTGAAATTACAATTCTCCTGCTTTGCTGAGTTTTTCACAAAAATGTGATTGGTGGCAAAACACAAGTTCTGCAATTGCCCTGAACAGATGTGTATAACACTCTGAGGTCTCCTAGGACTGAATCCAACTAATGACAAACACTTTGTTCCAAACACAACCTTAATAATATTACAGTGACCTCATATATATGTCTATCTGTAAACGGATGATAAATATTCTTCACTGCTGGGATGTCACACACTATCTGGGATGTTAATTCAGTGTTTTCTAACTTATAGAAGAGGGAAAAAAAGCTGGTACTTCCACAGATAATTAAAACTTGGTTTTCTTTATCTGTTTTTCATAAAAAGTTACATTGCTGTCCCAACTAAATATCTCTGACGCATTCCCGGCATTTTCCATGTCCTTAGGCATAGAGGACAATGCTGGAAACACTTCAGCGATGTTCACTTGGGACAACAATGTAACTTTTTAATGGAAAACAAGTAAGAAAAATCATGTTTAAGGCTTCTTTCACACTAGCGACGGGCCGAGGTTACCGATGCTAGCGTTGTCTCCGCCGCACAACGGGTGCGGCGGATGCTGCTTTTCAGCGCATCGGCTGCCCCATTGTGAGGTGCGGGGAGGTGGGGGCGGAAAAGACGGTCCGTCAGCTGCAAAAAAACGTTACATGGAACGTTTTTTGCGGCCGACGGTCCGCCACAACATTACGCGACGGATTGCCACATGTTGCAACCGTCGCGCGACGGTTGCGACGTGTGGCAATCCATTGCGTAATGTTAGTCAATGGAGAAAAACGCATCCTGCAAACACTTTTGCAGGATGCGTTTTTTCTGCAAAACGACGCATTGTGACGGATTGCAGTTAACGCTAGTGTGAAAGTAGCCTGAATTACCTACGGAAGTAGCAACTTTTTTTCTATATGCTGTGCTGAAAGCCAGCATTGAAACGACATATTTATATATCAGCACGGAAGAATTGAACACATGTGGCAAGTCCAGTAAATACTTTTTTTATATACTATGGATTGTTTAATCGCCTACTCTTTCTCAAAGATTCAGCTGTGAGATCTCATGTACTTTCACAAGCCAGATTCACACTAAAATGGCAGCTGCATTCCTTGCCTTGGCTTTCGTACAGGCTCTTCAGTCCTTCCTGATTGTCTTTGCTGTACCATTTGATGTGAAAGCTGCAAGGCATTACGTAAAGTTTACCTGGCTGCCACTGAGGTCATTAATTCCTTCTCTGGTTGATGCAATATTCTACAATGTTTGACGGCGATGGGCAATTTTTGGGGGACGATTTGCGTGCATCAAACTGAAACTTGTTCAAACTTACCTGGTCCAGAGCTCGATTTGTACATAATCTCTAGTCTGCGCCTAACATACTGCAGTGCAGGGTCGGACTGGGGCACCGGGACACCGGAGAATCCTCCAGTGGGCCCCGCCACCAGCTCCTGCCTCCCTCATTTGTGCCTGCCCTGCATGCTCGTAGGGTGCACCAGCAGTGCCGGTGTTACAAGTTATTAAAGCATTCACTGGATATAACTGTAAGCATTGCTGGATGGGCAACATTATAAGGAATTCTTTATAATAATATACATGCTTAGCGCAGATGTAGTACGTTGATATTTGCAGGAAAAAAAATGCATCCTAATAGTAAAGAGTAACAAATACTTCTCAATATTCAGTATATGAAGATTTGAGGAAAGCGCTAATAAAGTACCGGCTATCTGAAGGCGGACAATGCAATGTGAATGTGTCACTGTTCCAGGTTCTTTGTGCCGTCATTGCGGGGTCGCTCCATTACTTCTTCCTCGCTGCGTTTGCTTGGATGTGCATTGAAGGGATCCACCTGTATCTCATCGTGGTCGGAGTCATCTACAACCGAGGATTCCTACACAAGAATTTTTACATTTTCGGATACTGCAGCCCGGCCGTGGTGGTCGGAGTTTCGGCTGTGTTGGGATACAAGTATTACGGCACAGATAAAGTGTAAGTGTATCTACATTGTAGCACTTGGTTTTCAGATGTATTTTCCCAACAGGATAAATTATTGATGCTGTGATATTTTATTTATTTTGAAGATGTTGGCTGAGCACAGAGAATAATTTTATATGGAGTTTTATTGGGCCGGCCTGTCTCATCATTCTCGTGAGTACAACATTCCTTTTTTATTAATATTCTCCAGTGTTTTATTGGAGCATTTTTGATTTAAGTAAGATTAAGAGGATTGTTTAACAGCGCATTGCGCGGAGCCGTAACCCATTGCTTTCAATGAAAACCATTGCTACTTTGTGTTCCCTGCCTTGTAAATTCAGGGCTACTGAAAGGCTGGTTGGGCACCCGGATCCCGGGAGAGGTACGACATGAGCTACCAATGAGACAATAGGAGTTTGGGGTCTATGCAACAAAGTGTCTTATTTTTCCCAGTGTCCTTATAATCCAGAGATTATAAATCTGATCGACTCTCTGCAAAAAAATAATCCAAGTTCTCATTCCAATCTATTCCTTCTTTTTCGTTATTGGACGAGGAGATTAAACCAGACACCTCAAGCAAAGGATTGGGCATGTTGAATCTCAGCATGCCCCATTATTCATTTTCCAAATATCAACTGAAAAGGAAAAATTACCACGATTATCACTACTCTCAGTAGTGACCGAGGCATTTAGATGGTTGGCAGTGACTAGGGGGGTCTTTTGTGATGCCTATTGCCCCCATATTCTACTGCAAACCGCCATCTCACTACCCCTATGTAGCCCTGCCTGTATCTGAACTTTAGAGGAGGCCAATAACGTTACACTATGCTGCAATATTACACTATGGCTACACATTTTAGAAGCGATCAAGTCTTTAGGGAGACCAGTAAAAATATACGTAAAAAATAGTTACAGAAATAAGAAAAAACATAAACATTTAGATATATTTATACATATAAGTTTTATGTAGATTGAAAATAAAATAAAAGTTAACATATGTGTAATTGGCGCCTGTGTTAGGCTAGGTTCAGATTGCATTAATGGGACCTCGCTAACGAACAGCGTTGCACGGCGAAATTGACGCCGTGCAACGCGTCCGTTAGCGCGCCCATTGGCAGCAATGGGAACGCGCATCGCTAGCGTGTGCCATTTTCGGCACGCACTAGCGATGTGCCGGTGTTTTGTGACGCGCCTCGGACGCTGCTTGCAGGGGATCTGCGAGAGCGGGGATGTAAACGCAACCCCGAAAAAGACATTGCTTTAGCGCAATCCGCTAGAGCTTAGCGCTAAACGGATTGCCCTAACGCAATCTGAACCTAGCCTAAGGCTATGTGCACACGTTCAGGATTTCTTGCAGAAATTTCCTGAGAAAAAACGGAAATTTTCTGCAAGACATCTGCATGCGTTTTTTTTGTTTTTTTGCTTGTTTTTACCACGTTTTTGGTGCGTTTTTGTTGCATTTTTTTTTTTGCAGATTTTTCCAGACATTTCCCAATGCATTATATAGTGGGAAATCCGCAAAAAATCCGCAAAATTAATGAACATGCTGCGTTTTTTTACTGCAATGCATTTTTTTCGTGGAAAAAAAATGCATCATGTGCACATAAATTGCAGAATGCATTCTAAATGATGGGATGCATAATGTATGCTGGTTTTTTTTACAGTTTTATAGCATTTTTATAGCGAAAAAACGCGAAAAATCAGCAACGTGTGCACACAGCCTAAGTGTCGGAACAAATATAATATCAGAAAATTTTGTCCCAAATGGTGACCGACAAAATGGAAAAAAAAAATAGAATCAAGATGTCAGGGCGGCTAATTTTTTGTCAATTTGCCTAAAAATGGAGATAAAAGACATCAGAAAGCTGCTTGGACCCCAACACGATAATGATTAAACTTACGGCTTGTGCCGCAAAAAAACAGATCTCAAACAACTTTCAACCAAAAAATGAAAAAATTATAGGAAAAATAAAAAGCAAAGAGGAGCCCACTGGGATATTGAAGGGTAAAGGGCCGGCATAGACCTGGAGTCAGACCCGCAGGGTGGTCTTCTAGGTCCTCCTCTTCTCCATGCACACCACCAGGGTTGGACGACAACTAAAGCCAAGTCAATTTTAAAAAATTAATTTGCGCTCTTTTAAGTGTTTGCTGGTTTTTTATGTTTTTTTTCTTTGGGGGGTTTTCATTGCAAATGGAACTTTTCAAAGCATAAAATAAAGTTTGGTAAGTTGGCTTGTACTTTGGTAAACTTGACAGGAGGTTTAGGAATAAAGTGTATCAAGAGTCTGGTAATCTGACACTTCAGGCATGGCGTTGTATCACCGGTTATTGGGGATCGGACGCCTCCGGAGATTACACTGTCATCTTCGTGATCCACAAATTCCCATGTGCCCTGTAATCATCACAGTTATTCTTAACCCCAATTGTAGCATCATACAGAAGCCGGCTATTTCACATGAACAGGCGCTTGTTGACTCGCAGACCTGGCGCATCTAGAAAAATTGTTCCTGTGGATCAGCGTGCGGTCTGCTAAGTTGTTGTATTTGGCTTAAAAACTCGCCGTAAACTTTTCTGACCTAACAGAAGTCTCAGCAAAAGTTATTTCCTCCATAATCTTCCATACTTTATGTTCCAGGGCGACATGATCTGATTTGGCTGACTGTTTTGCATCATCAGCATATTTTCTCCGGCTTTTTTTTTCGTGTCCGAGGTTTGTTTATAGGTCATAATAAAATATAGAAAAACAGGAGAAAATTCTGACTTTACAATGGAAGCTTTAACTCTGAATAATGTGAGTTAGTCCGAAACAGTAAATGTTTTATGGGGGTTGAAGTTGCAGAAGATGCAAAAAAATTTTCAGATTTTTAAAAAGAGACAATCATTTCTTCCTCCAAGATCTGCAATATTGGGTTACAAACATCATTGCCAAATTCCTGTAAGGAATGGTGTGTTTGAAATTTTACAGAACGAGGAGATGAAGTGTGGAACGAAAGCTCAAATGTTCCTCTTTTAGAAGTTGATTATTTTCTTATAGGCAAAGTCTGCAAATAGTCAAAAAGTTATGGAAAGATCTTCCAGATCACAGTAAATGCCACAATTGAATAATTGGATAAGTAACTTTCTATAAAAGATACAATAACATAAAGAATTCCACCAAATACAGAATCCTCAGCATTGAAAGGACAACTCCAAGAAGGAGACGTGGTGGATGATGGAGATCACAGGACGGACACGTCACTGATCGGGAAATGATCGAAAAAAGCAAAACAACATTTTCTAAACCTCTGGATTTATTTATTCTGTGGCACGTTCAGAAATCTCGGCACCTTCGGCCTCGGCCGCTATCACCAAGGCTATTAATGGCCGTCTGAGGAAGGTTCTGCTCCTGAATGCACGCCTCAATGCTGAAATGCAATGTGGTGCAATTTTCAATGATGAGGAGTGCACAGTTGTGGCCAAAAGTTTTCAGCCTCTCGCAAATTTTGGTCTTCACGGTTTGCTGCAGCAGAGGTTTCAGAACCTTTCGTCAGATGTTTCCAGGCTGATTAATTTGTAGGTTCTCAATGGGACAGAGATCTGGGGAGTTTCCCGGCCGAGGAACCAAAATGTCAATGTTTTGTTCCCTGAGGCAGTTAGTTCCATTTTTGCCTTGTGACCTGGGTTCCATAATGCGGGAAAAAGCATCATTACCGCATTGTCCTGGATGATGGGAGAAGTTGTTCTTGGAGGAGGTTTAGATCCCATTCTTTATTCAAGACTGTGTTTTTAGGAAAAATTGTGAGTGATCCCCTTAATGGATGAGAAGCCCCAACACATTGTGTGTGACCCCTCCATGGATATGAAGCTCCGAGTCCCGACACATTGTGATTGATCCCCTGCATGGATGAGAAGCCCCTCTGCACATTGTGAGTGATCCCCCTTAATGGATGAGAAGCCCCCACACATTGTGTGTGATCCCCTCCATGGATATGAAGCACCCACACATTGTGATTGATCCCCTGCATGGATGAGAAGCCCCTCTGCACATTGTGAGTGATCCCCCTCCATGGATGAGAAGCCCCCACACATTGTGTGTGACCCCCTCCATGGATGAGAAGCCCCCACACATTGTGAGTTACCCCTCCATGGATGAGAAGCCCCCACACATTGTGAGTGACCCCCTCCATGGATATGAAGCACCCACACATTGTGAGTGATCCCTCCATGGATGGAAAGCCCCCACACATTGTGAGTGATCCCTCCATGGATGAGAAGCCCCCACACATTGTGTGTGACCCCCTCCATGGATATGAAGCCCCCGCACATTGTGAGTGACCCCCTCCATGGATATGAAGCACCCACACATTGTCCATGGATGAGAAGCCCCCGCACATTGTGTGTGACCCCCTCCATGGATGAGAAGCCCGCACATTGTGTGTGACCCCCTCCATAGATATGAAGCACCCACACATTGTGAGTGACCCCCTCCATGGATATGAAGCCCCCGCACATTGTGTGTGACCCCCTCCATGGATATGAAACCTCCGCACATTGTGTGTGACCCCTCCATGGATATGAAGCCCCCGCACATTTTGTGTGACCCCCCTCCATAGATATGAAGCTCCCGACACATTGTGTGTGACCCCCTCCATGGATATGAAGCCCCCGCACATTGTGTGTGACCCCCTCCATGGATATGAAGCCCCCGCACATTGTGTTAGACCCCCTCCATGGATATGAAGCCCCCGCACATTGTGAGTGATCCCATCCATGGATAAGAAGCCCCGACACATTGTGATTGATCCCCTCCATGGATGAGAAGCCTCCACACATTGTGAGTGATCCCTCCATGGATGAGAAGCCCCCGCACATTGTGAGTGATTCCCTCCATGGATGAGAAGCCCCCACACATTGTGAGTGATCCCCTCCATGGATGAGAAGCCTCCACACATTGTGAGTGATCCCCTCCATGGATGAGAAGCCCCCACACATTGTGAGTGATCCCCTCCATGGATGAGAAGCCTCCGCACATTGTGAGTGATCCCCTCCATGGATGAGAAGCCCCCACACATTGTGAGTGACCCCCTCCATGGATGAGAAGCCCCCGCACATTGTGAGTGATCCCCTCCATGGATGAGAAGCCCCCGCACATTGTGAGTGATCCCCTCCATGGATGAGAAGCCTCCACACATTGTGAGTGATCCCCTCCATGGATGAGAAGCCCCCACACATTGTGAGTGATCCCCTCCATGGATGAGAAGCCTCCACACATTGTGAGTGATCCCCTCCATGGATGAGAAGCCCCCACACATTGTGAGTGATCCCCTCCATGGATGAGAAGCCCCCACACATTGTGAGTGATCCCCTCCATGGATGAGAAGCCCCTCTGCACATTGTGAGTGATCCCCCTCCATGGATGAGAAGCCCCCACACATTGTGTGTGACCCCCTCCATGGATATGAAGCACCCACACATTGTGAGTGATCCCTCCATGGATGGAAAGCCCCCACACATTGTGAGTGATCCCTCCATGGATGAGAAGCCCCCACACATTGTGTGTGACCCCCTCCATGGATATGAAGCCCCCGCACATTGTGAGTGACCCCCTCCATGGATATGAAGCCCGCACATTGTGTGTGACCCCCTCCATGGATGAGAAGCCCGCACATTGTGTGTGACCCCCTCCATAGATATGAAGCACCCACACATTGTGAGTGACCCCCTCCATGGATATGAAGCCCCCGCACATTGTGAGTGATCCCCTCCATGGATGAGAAGCCCCCACACATTGTGAGTGATCCCCTCCATGGATGAGAAGCCTCCACACATTGTGAGTGATCCCCTCCATGGATGAGAAGCCCCCACACATTGTGAGTGATCCCCTCCATGGATGAGAAGCCTCCGCACATTGTGAGTGATCCCCTCCATGGATGAGAAGCCCCCACACATTGTGAGTGACCCCCTCCATGGATGAGAAGCCCCCGCACATTGTGAGTGATCCCCTCCATGGATGAGAAGCCCCCGCACATTGTGAGTGATCCCCTCCATGGATGAGAAGCCTCCACACATTGTGAGTGATCCCCTCCATGGATGAGAAGCCCCCACACATTGTGAGTGATCCCCTCCATGGATGAGAAGCCTCCGCACATTGTGAGTGATCCCCTCCATGGATGAGAAGCCCCCACACATTGTGAGTGACCCCCTCCATGGATGAGAAGCCCCCGCACATTGTGAGTGATCCCCTCCATGGATGAGAAGCCCCCACACATTGTGAGTGATCCCCTCCATGGATGAGAAGCCCCCACACATTGTGAGTGATCCCCTCCATGGATGAGAAGCCCCCACACATTGTGAGTGATCCCCTCCATGGATGAGAAGCCCCCACACATTGTGAGTGATCCCCTCCATGGATGAGAAGCCCCTCTGCACATTGTGAGTGATCCCCCTCCATGGATGAGAAGCCCCCACACATTGTGTGTGACCCCCTCCATGGATATGAAGCACCCACACATTGTGAGTGATCCCTCCATGGATGGAAAGCCCCCACACATTGTGAGTGATCCCTCCATGGATGAGAAGCCCCCACACATTGTGTGTGACCCCCTCCATGGATATGAAGCCCGCACATTGTGTGTGACCCCCTCCATGGATGAGAAGCCCGCACATTGTGTGTGACCCCCTCCATAGATATGAAGCACCCACACATTGTGAGTGACCCCCTCCATGGATATGAAGCCCCCGCACATTGTGTGTGACCCCCTCCATGGATATGAAGCCTCCGCACATTGTGTGTGACCCCTCCATGGATAAGAAGCCTCCGCACATTGTGTGTGACCCCTCCATGGATATGAAGCCCCCGCACATTTTGTGTGACCCCCTCCATAGATATGAAGCTCCCGACACATTGTGTGTGACCCCCTCCATGGATATGAAGCCCCCGCACATTGTGTGTGACCCCCTCCATGGATATGAAGCCCCCGCACATTGTGTTAGACCCCCTCCATGGATATGAAGCCCCCGCACATTGTGAGTGATCCCCTCCATGGATAAGAAGCCCCGACACATTGTGATTGATCCCCTCCATGGATGAGAAGCCTCCACACATTGTGAGTGACCCCTCCATGGATGAGAAGCCCCCGCACATTGTGAGTGATCCCCTCCATGGATGAGAAGCCCCCACACATTGTGAGTGATCCCCTCCATGGATGAGAAGCCTCCACACATTGTGAGTGATCCCCTCTATGGATGAGAAGCCTCCACACATTGTGAGTGATCCACTCCTGGATGAGAAGCCTCCACACATTGTGAGTGATCCCCTCCATGGATGAGAAGCCTCCACACATTGTGAGTGACCCCCTCCATGGATGAGAAGCCCCCGCACATTGTGAGTGATCCCCTCCATGGATGAGAAGCCTCCGCACATTGTGAGTGATCCCCTCCATGGATATGAAGCCCCCGCACATTGTGTTAGACCCCCTCCATGGATATGAAGCCCCCGCACATTGTGAGTGATCCCCTCCATGGATAAGAAGCCCCGACACATTGTGATTGATCCCCTCCATGGATGAGAAGCCCCCACACATTGTGAGTGATCCCCTCCATGGATGAGAAGCCTCCACACATTGTGAGTGACCCCCTCCATGGATGAGAAGCCTCCACACATTGTGAGTGATCACCTCCATGGATGAGAAGCCCCCACACATTGTGAGTGATCCCCTCCATGGATGAGAAGCCTCCACACATTGTGAGTGACCCCCTCCATGGACGAGAAGCCCCCACACATTGTGAGTGATCCCCTCCATGGATGAGAAGCCTCCACACATTGTGAGTGACCCCCTCCATGGACGAGAAGCCCCCACACATTGTGAGTGATCCCCTCCATGGATGAGAAGCCTCCACACATTGTGAGTGACCCCCTCCATGGATGAGAAGCCCCCGCACATTGTGAGTGATCCCCTCCATGGATGAGAAGCCTCCGCACATTGTGAGTGATCCCCTCCATGGATGAGAAGCCCCCGCATATTGTGAGTGATCCCCTCCATGGATGAGAAGCCTCCGCACATTGTGAGTGATCCCCTCCATGGATGAGAAGCCTCCACACATTGTGAGTGATCCCCTCCATGGATGAGAAGCCTCCACACTTTGTGAGTGATCACCTCCATGGATGAGAAGCCCCCACACATTGTGAGTGATCCCCTCCATGGATGAGAAGCCCCCGCACATTGTGAGTGACCCCCTCCATGGATGAGAAGCCCCCACATATTGTGAGTGATCCCCTCCATGGATGAGAAGCCTCCGCACATTGTGAGTGACCCCCTCCATGGATGAGAAGCCTCCGCACATTGTGAGTGATCCCCTCCATGGATGAGAAGCCTCCACACATTGTGAGTGACCCCCTCCATGGATGAGAAGCCCCCGCACATTGTGAGTGATCCCTCCATAGATGAGAAGCCCCCACACATTGTGAGTGACCCCCTCCATGGATGAGAAGCCCCCACACATTGTGAGTGATCCCCTCCATGGATGAGATACTCTGGACCTGGTTTTCTCTTGTCCCGGCTTGCTGCACAACTTTACTAACTCCCCTCTCCCGCTCTCGGACCACAACCTTCTTTCCTTCTCTGTCAAGAATTGTCTCCTCACCCAGGACACCCCCACTTACCACACTTATCGGAATACACGTACCATTAATACCCAGCAGCTTATGGACAACCTCCACACATCTTGAGCCCCCATCTCCTCACTCTCCTGTCCAGACTTAGCATTGTCACACTTCAATATTACACTGAAGAATGCCCTAGATGAAGCAGCACCTTCTACACGCAGAAAGACCCGACACAAACAACGGCAGCCCTGGCGCACTATGCAAACACGCTTTCTTCAGCGTTGCTCAAGGTGTACAGAGCGGCAGTGGAGAAAATCTCTCTTAGCAGAAGACTTCATCCACTATAAGTTCATGCTCAAAACCTATAACTCTGCCCTTCATCTGGCCAAACAATCCTACTTCACCACCCTCATCACCTCACTATCCAACAACCCAAAATGACTTTTTGAAACCTTAAACTCCCTCCTGAAACCTAAAGTACAGGCCCCCATCACCAATCTCAGCGGTGAGGACCTGGCCACTTATTTACTAGAAAAAATCAACCACATCCATCAGGATATCTCAGCCCAATGTCCTCAGTGCCTGGATCCCCTTCCCTGCCGCACCTCAAGCTCACTAGACATCTTTGAGCCGGTTTCAGAAGAAGTTTCCAAGCTCCTCGCTTCTGCCCGGCCTACAACCTGCAATAGTGACCCCATTCCTTCACCTCTCCTGCAGTCTCTCTCACCAGTGGTCACCACTCACCTGACTAAAATATTTAACCTCTCTCTTTCTTCAGGTATCTTTCCCTCCTCATTTAAACATGCCATCATTACCCCTTTACTTAAAAAGCCATCCCTGGTCCAGAACTGCACGGCTAACTACAGACCTGTCTCTAACCTTTCCTACATCTCTAATCTCCTGGAACGCTTGGTCCACTCCCGTCTAATCCGCTATCTATCGAATAACTCTCTTCTTGACCCCTTACAATCTGGTCTCCGCTCTTTACACTCCACTGAAACTGCCCTCACTAAAGTCTCTAATGATCTAATAACAGCTAAATCCAAAGGTCATTGCTCTCTGCTGATTCTCCTGGATCTCTCTGCCGCATTTGACACTGTGGATCACCAGCTCCTTCTCACTATGCTCTTCTCCATAGGCCTCAAGGACACAGCCCTCTCCTGGTTCTCCTCCTACCTCTCTGACCGCTCCTTCACTGTATCTTTTGCCGGCTCCTCTTCCTCTCCTCGTCCCCTTACTATCGGGGTTCCGCAGGGCTCAGTCCTGGGCCCCCTCCTCTTCTCTCTATACACTGCCCCTATTGGACAAACAATCAGCAGATTTGGGTTCCAGTACCATCTCTATGCTGACGACACCCAATTATACACTTCTTCCCCCGACATCACCCCTACCCTAATTCAAAATACCAAGGATTGTCTGTCTGCTGTCTCTAACATCATGTCCTCCCTCTATCTGAAACTAAATCTCTCCAAAACTCAACTACTTGTGTTTCTCCCTTCTACTAACCTCACTCTACCAACATCAAAATTACCCTGGAGGGTTCAACCATAACTCCCCAGCAGCATGCCCGCTGTCTTGGGGTCATATTCGACACCAAACTTTTCTTTACTCCCTATATCCGATCACTCACTCGCTCCTGTCACCTGCATCTTAAAAACATCTCCAGAATCCGACCTTTTCTCACCTTTGAATCGGCTAAGACTCTTACTGTCGCTCTTATTCATTCCCGTCTGGACTACTGCAACTCTCTTCTGATCGGTCTCCCTCTTACCAAACTTTCTCCTCTGCAATCCATCTTGAATGCGGCAGCCAGGGTCATATTTCTGTCCAGCCGCTTCACCGATGCCTCCATCTTGTGCCAGTCATTACACTGGCTACCCATTCACTACAGGGTCCTGTATAAACTCATCTCTGTCACCCACAAAGCTCTCCACAGTTCTGCACCGCCTTATATCTCCTCTCTCATCTCCGTCTATCGCCCTACACGTGCCCTCAGTTCTACAAAGGACCTAAGACAAACATCCTCCGTAATCCGAACCTCGCACCTCCGTCTCCAAGACTTCTCTCGTGCTGCGCCAGCTCTCTGGAATGCTCTTCCCCAGACGATCAGACTGATACCTAGCCCCGACCTATTCAAGCGCGCTCTGAAAACCCATCTCTTCAAACAAGCCGACCACATCAACTACTCAGTAAACTAACTTTGTCCTGTTCCCTCCTTCCAAATATTATTCTGAATCTGCCCCCTACTATTCATCTGTCTCCACACCCTCTATGCACACGATAACTGCACTTGATACTTGACTATTGCACTTAAACACACGGGCTGATGACCGGATCATGCAGCTTTATATGAAAATCACTATTTATTATAATTGCCAGACCTGAAATAACAAGCACTTTTCACCTATTGTGTCCCCCCATTTCCTTGTAGATTGTAAGCTTGTGAGCAGGGACCTCACCCCTAATGTCACTGTTTAAATTGTCTTAACTCGTACTGAATTTATTGTCTGTACATGTCCCCGCTTATTGTAAAGTGCTGCGGAATATGTTGGCGCTATATAAATAAAAAAATATTATTATTATGAGAAGCCCCCGCACATTGTGAGTGATCCCCCTTAACGGATGAGAAGCCCCCCCCCCCCCCCCGCACATTGTGAGTGAGCCCCTGCATGGATGAGAAGACCCCACACATGAGTGGTCTCAGGACCCTTTACTGCCGGCAGACACAGGGTCAGAGTGGCATCACCTTCTCTTCTCCGAACAATCATCTTCTAGACGTCCCCAGCAGTGTGAGGGTCTTCATCACAGAAATAACTTTACCCCTTTCCCGCCGTCCCCTGCAGTCCGATCCCCGAACTTCCTGCAGAATCCGTCTCTACAGGGATTGGACTGTAGAGGACTGGACGAACGATTGTGTTCTTGATATATCACAGAGTTTTACATTATGGAAATGACGTTTTAACCGAAATGTTAAAGATAATGAGAAATGAAGGACTTTGTGCTGTTTATTATGTGCTCGTTCATTTCCGTTCTTCTCTCTTTGCATTGTGACATTTGCAGGTGAACCTGATGGCATTTGGAGTCATCATCTACAAAGTTTTCCGTCATACTGCCATGTTGAAGCCAGAAGTTAGTTGCTACGAAAACATAAGGTAAAGGATGAAGGTTTAGGTCATAATGGCCAGCGTATAAGAATAAAATACATTTAGCTGCAGTGGCTTTGGAAAGTGTTCACCCCATTGGAGTTTTTCATATTTTGCTTCCTCACGACCTGGAATGTCACTGGTTTTTTTGAGAGTTTTTCTCAGCAAACAAATAGGAGAAAATAACTGTAATCTTGTGAGTGCATAACTATATTCTCCCTGGATTACACAAATATTTACATACAGGTTATAATGTAACAAAATATGCAAAAAGCCAAGGACTAGGGAGTGTGAATACTTTTGCAACACACTGTAAAAATACAAATAAAAAAATAAATAAACAATGAAGAATTCCTATGGAAGAACACGAACCTCAACTCCATCATCTTTCTGTGACTCTTTTTACGTGGCCTCAGTGCTGTGGGCCGTCATGTGGACCGGACCCCCGGAGAGCCAATTGTCGCTTTTCTTTCTTCTTTTTCTCCTCCTCTTCTTCTTCCGAGAGCCACAACGTTTATCTCTTTCCATCCTCACAGCCGGACCACGGCTTCTTTCGTGTGGGACAGTTGTAGTTTTGAAGGACACCATTAATATTATTGTAAAAAGGTTCAAAACCATTTCCGCCTTTCATTTTTGTTTTTGCGGCGTTCAATATGCGGCAAACGCCATTCTCCCCGTCAGTGCGACAAACTGACAAAAAGTGATTTATTTAAATACGGAACATTGTGAAAGAAACTTTAGTTTGTGCTGCCATTTTCTGAGACTCGTAACTTTTTGTATTTTCTCGGCTGTTGTTTATTTTGCTAATATTTTGTTGTACATCTGACATTTTCATTTTCTTTATAGCATTTATGGGGGGGGGGGGAGGGAGATGCTGCTTCCAGTGATTTCATTTTTTATGACCTTTAATTTACAGATTAAATAATTATATATGTTGACACGATAACGCAACAATCCCAATATGTTCAAATTTTGATATTTTTGGATGGTGAAAAGAGTCTGAGCCTTCGAACAGTTGGGAAGTGTCATATACTGGTGGCGAGTGGTCGGCTTCCCAATAGTGTGGTCCCTCGCTCCAGCCATCAGGGCCATTATGTTGAAGCCCGATCCCACCATAGATTCATCTGCTTGTCGGATTGCACAGACGCTTCATCGTCTTTTTTTCACCAAAGTTTTCAAAGTTCCTGGAATAAATGTAAAAGTTTGCTACAAAGTTATCACACGGATTTACATTATTAAACCCTCCCGGAACCAGTGATACAGACATCCCCAGATAATTACCTTCTATTCTATATATAAAGATTCATAACCTGCCAGACAATACGAGAGGCGTCTCCTCCAAGCTCGGCAACGCTTCACATGATTATTAAAGACAGATTTTGACCCTTGGGAATTGCCGGAAGTAGATTTAGAAGGAAGTCATATGGCGGTGCCAGTCACCGGGGTATAGAAGATCTGCAGGAGACGACTGCTGGGAGCTCGGTGATATCGGAGCACCTACGAGCCGTGTCATGACCCCCGCCTTATATCCAGATATGCCCGGCGTCCATGATTGCTCCTTGTGCTAATGAATTTCCATTCTAACGCAGGTCCTGTGCGCGGGGGTCTCTGGCTCTCCTGTTCCTTCTCGGTGCCACATGGATGTTTGGCGTCCTGCATGTGGTGAATGGGTCAGTGGTCACCGCATATCTCTTCACAATCTCCAATGCCTTCCAGGGAATGTTCATCTTCATCTTCCTCTGTGTTTTATCTAAAAAGGTTGGTATAAAATATAAAAATGACTTCCTGAAGACAGATAATAGTCAGATAGATAGACAGATGCTGTATTTTTCGGACTATAAGGCGCAGCGGATCATAAGACGCACCCCAAATTTTCAGAAGGAAAATAAGGAAAAAAATTAATATGTCAAATGGGGGTCCATCTTACAGTCCGAATTCAGCTTACCGCACATCCATGACTGTGATGCGGTAGCCCCCCGAAAATACCATCCCAGGTTGGTATGGCAGGTTCGGCGGTGCTCAGTGGTGCAGGGGCTCCGCCAACATTTTGTGAAAGCCCAGAGCCCCCGCACTTCCGTTGCTGCGATGGATGGCCTCCAGGAAAATGGCCACCGGGGGTGGAGCATGCGCAGATTGAGATCTCAGGACAAGATCTCGCTGCCAACATCTCAATCAGCACATGCGGCCATTTTCCTGGAGGCCATCTATCGCAGCAACGGAAGTGCGGTGGCTCCGGGCTTTCACAAAATGACAGCAGAGCCCCTGCACCACTGAGCACCGCCGAACCTGCCGCACCAGCCTGGGAGGGGAGTGGGATCATCGCCCTGCAGCATCCGACCGCTGCAGAATCGCCCGACAAGTGCATGATATTTATGGCAACCAAATTACCTAGGTATCTAGCTGCAATTACAGCAGTTCTGCATCCTAATTAAACAAACGCGCATGTCAGGGAGTGGTAAAAGACACGATGGGAATCACTGGGACTTCCGCTCATGCGCAGATGTTCATTGAAGCCTGATAGATAATAGACAATAAATAGATGGTAGATAATAGATAATAGATAGACAATAAACAGATGATAGATAGATGACAGATCGATAATAGATAGATAATAGAATAGATAGATAATAATATATAGATAGATAATAGATAGATAGATAATATATAGATAGATGATAGATAATAGATGATAGATAATAGATGGATAGTATGAAAAAAAATTTTTTAACTATAAATTCTTGTACAGAAGTCACAGAGGGACACATTACATTGGAATAAATCGTGAGTTGGTTCCTATGACAACAATGAGAGAAATCGGACTGCAATATGTTATTAATAAATTGAGTTAAACTGTTGGGTGAGATATAAATCACTACTCCTCCCATCCTCCGCTGTACTTTGCCTTCTCCACTGTGTGGCGCTTTATTTTTGCTTTTCATACAAGACTGATATTAATCTCAGGACACTTCTTAAAGGGTTTGTATCAAGTTTAAAAGTTCTCTCCTTAATCAGAAGGTCAATCCCGAGAACGGGGATGTGCAGAGCTCTGAATGATTGAAGCGGAGGTTGAGAATGAGACCTTGCTCTATTCATTATCCATGGGACCGCCAAACATCAGGAGCAGGGCTTGTGGGGTGTTCCTGGTATACGGCAGGTCTTGTGGGGTGTTCCTGTTATACGGCCGGTCTTGTGGGGTGTTCCTGGTATACGGCCAGTCTTGTAGGATGTTCCCGGTATACGGAATGTCTTGTGGGGGGTTCCTGGTATACGGCAGGTCTTGTGAGGTGTTCCTGGTATACGGCCGGTCTTGTGAGGTGTTCCTGGTATACGGCAGGTCTTGTGGGGTGTTCCTGGTATACGGCAGGTCTTGTGAGGTGTTCCTGGTATACGGCCGGTCTTGTAGGGTGTTCCTGTTATACGGCCGGTCTTGTGGGGTGTTCGTGGTATACAGCATGTCTTGCGGGGTGTTCCTGGTATACGGCCGGTCTTGTGGGGTGTTCCTGGTATACGGCCGGTCTTGTGGGGTGTTCCTGGTATACAGCATGTCTTGTGGGGTGTTCCTGGTATACGGCAGGTCTTGTGGGGTGTTCCTGTTATACGGCCGGTCTTGTGGGGTGTTCCTGGTATACGGCCGGTCTTGTGGGGTGTTCCTGGTATACGGCCGGTCTTGTGAGATGTTCCTGGTATACGGCAGGTCTTGTGGGGTGTTCCTGGTATACGGCAGGTCTTGTGAGGTGTTCCTGGTATACGGCCGGTCTTGTAGGGTGTTCCTGTTATACGGCCGGTCTTGTGGGGTGTTCCTGGTATACAGCATGTCTTGCGGGGTGTTCCTGGTATACGGCCGGTCTTGTGGGGTGTTCCTGGTATACGGCCGGTCTTGTGGGGTGTTCCTGGTATACAGCATGTCTTGTGGGGTGTTCCTGGTATACGGCAGGTCTTGTGGGGTGTTCCTGTTATACGGCCGGTCTTGTGGGGTGTTCCTGGTATACGGCCGGTCTTGTGGGGTGTTCCTGGTATACGGCCGGTCTTGTGGGGTGTTCCCTGTATATGGCCGGTCTTGTAGGCTGTTCCTGGTATACGGCCGGTCTTGTAGGGTGTTCCTGGTATACGGCCGGTCTTGTGGGGTGTTCCTGGTATACGGCCGGTCTTGTGGAGTGTTCCTGGTATACGGCTGGTCTTGTGGGGTGTTCCTGGTATACGGCAGGTCTTGTGGGGTGTTCCTGGTATACGGCCGGTCTTGTGGGGTGTTCCTGGTATACGGCCGGTCTTGTGGGATGTTCCCAGTATACGGAATGTCTTGTGGGGTGTTCCTGGTATACGGCAGGTCTTTGTTATGGCTGGCAATCAGGCAACACAGCGTGCAGTAATCAGCGCACATACAGAGATCTGGCAATAACCAAAAACAATAGGACGAGCTCTGAGACGTGGAATCTCTGTAGACTGCAGTACCTGATCTATCCTCACACAACTATAAGCAGCAGTGGATTGCGCCTAACAACTACCTATGCAACTCGGCACTGCCTGAGGAGCTGACTAGCCTGAAGATAGAAATACAAGCCTGACTTACCTCAGAGAAATACCCCAAAGGAATAGGCAGCCCCCCACATATAATGACTGTTAGCAAGATGAAAAGACAAACGTAGGAATGAAATAGATTCAGCAAAGTGAGGCCCGATATTCTAGACAGAGCGAGGATAGCAAAGAGAACTATGCAGTCTACAAAAAACCCTAAAACGAAAACCACGCAAAGGGGCAAAAAGACCCACCGTGCCGAACTAACAGCACGGCGGTGCACCCCTCTGCTTCTCAGAGCTTCCAGCAAAAGACAATAGCAAGCTGGACAGAAAAAAACAGAAAACAAACTAGAAGCACTTATCTAGCAGAGCAGCAGGCCCAAGGAAAGATGCAGTAGCTCAGATCCAACACTGGAACATTGACAAGGAGCAAGGAAGACAGACTCAGGTGGAGCTAAATAGCAAGGCAGCCAACGAGCTCACCAAAACACCTGAGGGAGGAAGCCCAGAGACTGCAATACCACTTGTGACCACAGAAGTGAACTCAGCCACAGAATTCACAACAGTACCCCCCCCTTGAGGAGGGGTCACCGAACCCTCACCAGAACCCCCAGGCCGACCAGGATGAGCCACATGAAAGGCACGAACAAGATCTGGGGCATGGACATCAGAGGCAAAAACCCAGGAATTATCTTCCTGAGCATAACCCTTCCATTTGACCAGATACTGGAGTTTCCGTCTAGAGACACGAGAATCCAAAATCTTCTCCACAATATACTCCAATTCCCCCTCCACCAAAACAGGGGCAGGAGGCTCCACAGATGGAACCATAGGTGCCACGTATCTCCTCAACAACGACCTATGGAATACATTATGTATGGAAAAGGAGTCTGGGAGGGTCAGACGAAAAGACACCGGATTGAGAATCTCAGAAATCCTATACGGACCAATAAAACGAGGTTTAAATTTAGGAGAGGAAACCTTCATAGGAATATGACGAGAAGATAACCAAACCAAATCCCCAACACGAAGTCGGGGTCCCACACGGCGTCTGCGATTAGCGAAAAGCTGAGCCTTCTCCTGGGACAAGGTCAAATTGTCCACTACCTGAGTCCAGATCTGCTGCAACCTGTCCACCACAGAATCCACACCAGGACAGTCCGAAGACTCAACCTGTCCTGAAGAGAAACGAGGATGGAACCCAGAATTGCAGAAAAATGGAGAGACCAAGGTAGCCGAGCTGGCCCGATTATTAAGGGCGAACTCAGCCAACGGCAAAAATGACACCCAATCATCCTGGTCAGCGGAAACAAAACATCTCAGATATGTTTCCAAGGTCTGATTGGTTCGTTCGGTCTGGCCATTAGTCTGAGGATGGAAGGCCGAGGAGAAAGATAGGTCAATGCCCATCCTACCACAAAAGGCTCGCCAGAACCTCGAGACAAACTGGGAACCTCTGTCAGAAACAACATTCTCAGGAATGCCATGTAAACGAACCACATGCTGGAAGAACAAAGGCACCAAATCAGAGGAGGAAGGCAATTTAACCAAGGGCACCAGATGGACCATTTTAGAAAAGCGATCACAGACCACCCAAATGACCGACATTTTTTGAGAAACGGGAAGGTCAGAAATGAAATCCATCGAAATATGTGTCCAAGGCCTCTTCGGGACCGGCAAGGGCAAAAGCAACCCACTGGCACGTGAACAGCAGGGCTTAGCCCTAGCACAAATTCCACAGGACTGCACAAAAGCACGCACATCCCGTGACAGAGATGGCCACCAGAAGGATCTAGCAACCAACTCCCTGGTACCAAAGATTCCTGGATGACCGGCCAGCACCGAACAATGAAGTTCAGAGATAACTTTACTAGTCCACCTATCAGGGACGAACAGTTTCTCGGCCGGACAACGATCAGGTTTATTAGCCTGAAATTTCTGCAACACTCTCCGCAAATCAGGGGAGATGGCAGACACAATGACTCCTTCCTTGAGGATACTCGCCGGCTCAGATAACCCCGGAGAGTCGGGCACAAAACTCCTAGACAGAGCATCCGCCTTCACATTTTTAGAGCCCGGAAGGTATGAAATCACAAAATCAAAACGAGCAAAAAATAACGACCAACGGGCCTGTCTAGGATTCAAGCGCTTGGCAGACTCGAGATAAGTCAAGTTCTTATGATCAGTCAATACCACCACGCGATGCTTAGCACCCTCAAGCCAATGACGCCACTCCTCGAATGCCCACTTCATGGCCAGCAACTCTCGGTTGCCCACATCATAATTACGCTCAGCAGCAGAAAATTTCCTGGAAAAGAAAGCACATGGTTTGAACACTGAGCAACCAGAACCTCTCTGTGACAAAACCGCCCCTGCACCAATCTCAGAAGCATCAACCTCGACCTGGAACGGAAGAGAAACATCAGGTTGACACAACACAGGGGCACAGCAAAAACGACGCTTCAACTCCTGAAAAGCTTCCACGGCAGCAGAAGACCAATTAACCAAATCAGCACCCTTCTTGGTCAAATCGGTCAATGGTCTGGCAATGCTAGAAAAATTACAGATGAAGCGACGATAAAAATTAGCAAAGCCCAGGAATTTCTGCAGACTTTTTAGAGATGTCAGCTGAGTCCAATCCTGGATGGCCTGAACCTTAACCGGATCCATCTCGATAGTAGAAGGGGAAAAGATGAACCCCAAAAATGAAACTTTCTGCACACCGAAGAGACACTTTGATCCCTTCACGAACAAGGAATTAGCACGCAGTACCTGGAAAACCATTCTGACTTGCTTCACATGAGACTCCCAATCATCTGAGAAGATCAAAATGTCATCCAAGTAAACAATCAAGAATTTATCCAGATACTCACGGAAAATGTCATGCATAAAAGACTGAAAAACAGATGGAGCATTGGCAAGTCCGAACGGCATCACCAGATACTCAAAATGACCCTCGGGCGTATTAAATGCAGTTTTCCATTCATCTCCCTGCCTGATTCTCACCAGATTATACGCACCACGAAGATCAATCTTAGTAAACCAACTAGCCCCCTTAATCCGAGCAAACAAGTCAGAAATCAATGGCAAGGGATACTGAAACTTAACAGTGATCTTATTAAGAAGGCGGTAATCAATACACGGTCTTAGCGAACCATCCTTCTTGGCTACAAAAAAGAACCCTGCTCCTAATGGTGACGACGATGGGCGAATATGTCCCTTCTCCAGGGATTCCTTCACATAACTGCGCATAGCGGTGTGTTCAGGTACGGACAAATTAAATAAACGACCCTTAGGGAATTTACTACCAGGAATCAAATCGATAGCACAATCACAATTCCTATGCGGAGGTAGGGCATCAGACTTGGACTCTTCAAATACATCCTGAAAGTCCGACAAGAACTCTGGGATGTCAGAAGGAATGGATGACGAAATAGACAAAAATGGAACATCACCATGTACCCCCTGACAACCCCAGCTGGTTACCGACATAGAGTTCCAATCCAATACTGGATTATGGGTTTGTAGCCATGGCAACCCCAACACGACCACATCATGCAAATTATGCAGTACCAGAAAGCGAATAACTTCCTGATGTGCAGGAGCCATGCACATGGTCAGCTGGGCCCAGTACTGAGGCTTATTCTTGGCCAAAGGTGTAGCATCAATTCCTCTCAACGGAATAGGACACCGCAAAGGCTCCAAGAAAAATCCACAACGTTTAGCATAATCCAAATCCATCAGATTCAGGGCAGCGCCTGAATCCACAAACGCCATGACAGAATACGATGACAAAGAGCACATTAAGGTAATGGACAAAAGGAATTTGGACTGTACAGTACCAATAACGGCAGAGCTATCGAACCGCCTAGTGCGTTTAGGACAATTAGAAATAGCATGAGTAGAATCACCACAATAGAAACACAGTCTGTTCAGACGTCTGTGTTCTTGCCGTTCTACTTTAGTCATAGTCCTGTCGCACTGCATAGGCTCAGGTTTACTCTCAGGCAGTACCGCCAGATGGTGCACAGATTTACGCTCGCGCAAGCGACGACCGATCTGAATGGCCAAGGACATAGACTCATTCAAACCAGCAGGCATAGGAAATCCCACCATTACATCCTTAAGAGCTTCAGAGAGACCCTTTCTGAACAAAGCCGCTAGTGCAGATTCATTCCACAGAGTGAGTACTGACCATTTCCTAAATTTCTGACAATATACTTCTACATCATCCTGACCCTGGCATAAAGCCAGCAGATTTTGCTCAGCCTGATCCACTGAATTAGGCTCATCGTAAAGCAATCCGAGCGCCAGGAAAAATGCATCAACATTACTCAATGCAGAATCTCCTGGTGCAAGAGAAAACGCCCAGTCCTGTGGGTCGCCGCGCAAAAAAGAAATAATAATCAAAACCTGTTGAATAGGATTACCAGAAGAATGAGGTTTCAAGGCCAAAAATAGCTTACAATTATTTCTGAAGCTCAGGAACTTAGTTCTGTCACCAAAAAACAAATCAGGAATCGGAATTCTTGGTTCTAGCATCGATTTCTGATCAATAGTATCTTGAATCTTTTGTACATTTACAACGAGATTATCCATTGAGGAGCACAGAGCCTGAATATCCATGTCCACAGCTGTGTCCTGAAGCACTCTAATGTCTAGGGGAAAAAAAAGACTGAAGACAGAGCTAAGAAAAAAAAATGATGTCAGGATTTCTTTTTTCCCTCTATTGGGAATCATTGGTGGGGCTCCTTGTACTGTTATGGCTGGCAATCAGGCAACACAGCGTGCAGTAATCAGCGCACATACAGAGATCTGGCAACAACCCAAAAACAATAGGACGAGCTCTGAGACGTGGAATCTCTGTAGACTGCAGTACCTGATCTATCCTCACACAACTATAAGCAGCAGTGGATTGCGCCTTGCAACTACCTATGCAACTCGGCACTGCCTGAGGAGCTGACTAGCCTGAAGATAGAAATACAAGCCTGACTTACCTCAGAGAAATACCCCAAAGGAATAGGCAGCCCCCCACATATAATGACTGTTAGCAAGATGAAAAGACAAACGTAGGAATGAAATAGATTCAGCAAAGTGAGGCCCAATATTCTAGACAGAGCGAGGATAGCAAAGAGAACTATGCAGTCTACAAAAAACCCTAAAACGAAAACCACGCAAAGGGGCAAAAAGACCCACCGTGCCGAACTAACAGCACGGCGGTGCACCCCTTTGCTTCTCAGAGCTTCCAGCAAAAGACAATAGCAAGCTGGACAGAAAAAAACAGAAAACAAACTAGAAGCACTTATCTAGCAGAGCAGCAGGCCCAAGGAAAGATGCAGTAGCTCAGATCCAACACTGGAACATTGACAAGGAGCAAGGAAGACAGACTCAGGTGGAGCTAAATAGCAAGGCAGCCAACGAGCTCACCAAAACACCTGAGGGAGGAAGCCCAGAGACTGCAATACCACTTGTGACCACAGAAGTGAACTCAGCCACAGAATTCACAACAGGTCTTGTGGGGTGTTCCTGTTATACGGCCGGTCTTGTGGGGTGTTCCTGGTATACGGCCGGTCTTGTGGGGTGTTCCTGGTATACAGCATGTCTTGTGGGGTGTTCCTGGTATACGGCAGGTCTTGTGGGGTGTTCCTGTTATACGGCCGGTCTTGTGGGGTGTTCCTGGTATACGGCCGGTCTTGTGGGGTGTTCCTGGTATACGGCCGGTCTTGTGGGGTGTTCCCTGTATATGGCCGGTCTTGTAGGCTGTTCCTGGTATACGGCCGGTCTTGTAGGGTGTTCCTGGTATACGGCCGGTCTTGTGGGGTGTTCCTGGTATACGGCCGGTCTTGTGGAGTGTTCCTGGTATACGGCTGGTCTTGTGGGGTGTTCCTGGTATACGGCAGGTCTTGTGGGGTGTTCCTGGTATACGGCCGGTCTTGTGGGGTGTTCCTGGTATACGGCCGGTCTTGTGGGATGTTCCCAGTATACGGAATGTCTTGTGGGGGGTTCCTGTTATACGGCAGGTCTTGTGGAGTGTTCCTGGTATACGGCCGGTCTTGTGGGGTGTTCCTGGTATACGGCAGGTCTTGTGGGGTGTTCCTGGTATACGGCCGGTCTTGTGGGGTGTTCCTGGTATACGGCCGGTCTTGTGGAGTGTTCCTGGTATACGGCAGGTCTTGTAGGGTGTGACATCACTGTGTGTAATATCTCTGTACTGTGACATCACTGTGTGTATTATCTCTGTACTGTGACATCACTGTGTGTAATATCTCTGTACTGTGACATCACTATGTGTAATATCTCTGTACTGTGACATCACTGTATGTAATATCTCTGTACTGTGACATCACTGTGTGTATTATCTCTGTACTGTGACATCACTGTGTGTAATATCTCTGTACTGTGACATCACTGTGTGTAATACCTCTGTACTGTGACATCACTGTGTGTAATACCTCTGTACTGTGACATCACTGTGTGTAATATCTCTGTACTGTGACATCACTGTGTGTAATATCTCTGTACTGTGACATCACTGTGTGTAATACCTCTGTACTGTGACATCACTGTGTGTAATACCTCTGTACTGTGACATCACTGTGTGTAATACCTCTGTACTGTGACATCACTGTGTGTAATATCTCTGTACTGTGACATCACTGTGTGTATTATCTCTGTTCTGTGACATCACTGTGTGTATTATCTCTGTTCTGTGACATCACTGTGTGTAATATCTCTGTACTGTGACATCACTGTGTGTAATATCTCTGTACTGTGACATCACTGTGTGTAATACCTCTGTACTGTGACATCACTGTGTGTAATACCTCTGTACTGTGACATCACTGTGTGTAATACCTCTGTACTGTGACATCACTGTGTGTAATATCTCTGTACTGTGACATCACTGTGTGTATTATCTCTGTTCTGTGACATCACTGTGTGTAATATCTCTGTTCTGTGACATCACTATGTGTAATACCTCTGTACTGTGACATCACTGTGTGTAATACCTCTGTACTGTTACATCACTGTGTGTAATATCTCTGTACTGTGACATCACTGTGTGTAATACCTCTGTACTGTGACATCACTGTGTGTAATATCTCTGTACTGTGACATCACTGTGTGTATTATCTCTGTTCTGTGACATCACTGTGTGTAATATCTCTGTTCTGTGACATCACTGTGTGTAATACCTCTGTACTGTGACATCACTGTGTGTAATACCTCTGTACTGTTACATCACTGTGTGTAATATCTCTGTACTGTGACATCACTGTGTGTAATATCTCTTTGTATTAGGAGTTGACAAGTCCTGTAGTGGAGTCCATATTAATCCTGGGCTTTGTGTGTTCTGAAGAGGCTGATTGTGCACTTAGTAGATTGGATTCGGCTCCTGTGCTCTGCTATTAGCCTCCTTGGTTACTCCGTAAACCCGACATACTGATGCAATTCAGAGAAAAGTGTGCAATTATTTTTACTCTCTCTACTCGCCTTCTGAATCACATTTTGCCGTTTTCCATGGCGCCGGCCTCGGCTACAACTGATCGCTGCTTTACTTTTGCAGATACAAGAAGAATACTACAGATTATTCCAGAACGTGCCCTGTTGCTTCATGTGTCTGCGATAAACAGATGGACGCCAGCGATTTCCAGCAAATATTGGAGCCGGCTCAGTGCAGAGATCTCCAGCACGATGGATCGAGGCGTCATCCGCTTCTATGACGGCTGTAATCGTTTTTATTACTGAAGGTCGCAGAATCCATGTTTCTTTCCTTCCTATCCAACCTGTTCAGTATCTGCCTTCGATTTTCTGCGCTTGCTCTAGTGGGAGAAATAAAGTACAGTATTATATTATAGTGGCCTTAAGGGGGCAACAAAACCCGCAGGACCCCCGCTCAGACATCACTATGCGACACATAGTAACTAATCAGACGAGAAGAAGCTCAGAAAATAAACTCCTCCGGCTTATTGGTTACTGAGGCGAAACCTGAATCTCTGGGGTCATAATGCAAGTTTGTATCGCATGTAATCTATAGTCTTAAAGGGGTCCTCAGACTGCGGGGCCCCGCTGTGACCTCTATGTACAGTATATTGGATGTTATTTAATGTCTTTCCTATGGATATATAGCAATGAGCGGCAGGCTTCACCTTTGTCCTTCCAATGTGCGATGTTACGTAATATTATAACGGCGCAGTATATCTGTTCTATTCACTGAACAGCTGCTCGCAGATTGTAACCATTTAGAGAACATTTACAAAATGAGACAACCTAGCAACTGGATACACTGTATCTGTCATCGCTCCCCAGCCGAAAATTAGGACAAAATAGGCCACGGCGCGTGATTTATCGCACATTATTCCACTGCAGCCGTGAATATCCGTTATCCTGACGGTTATCAGCAGATCCCACACATTTCAGAGTAAATCTGCTGCTGGCAGACAGCACGGTGCTAGCGTAGAGGGAGGGCAAGCGTTTATCGGGGGGTCCGGCAGGTGGGATTGGTGCTGCCCTAAGTTCCCGAGACCCTTCTTTTATAAAGAGCGCACATAGCAGTCAAACACACTGGGACGCGGTATACGTCACCCCGTGCCAGGCGGTGCTCAGACAATATACCGCTCCATGACGCCAAGATAAAAAGAATCCGGCGCAACGTGGAGGCGGAAAAAAGAGAATAGCGCGTCATTGTTTAGTGTAATCCAAAAACTGAGAGCGTCATCGGACGGATTGTTTAGAAGAGAGGACAGCGCGGTGTTAACTGCTCCAAATGATCAGCGCCCATTATTTGTTAATTGTTTATTATCCAAATCATTTTTTGGATTGTGCGACAACTAAAGCGTTATTATCCTTTTTCATATCTTCGCAGTGCTGGAGTCTTTTTTCTTGTCAGATATATCCAGGAACTGTCCTGATTCCTCGCCTCTATAACTTGCTATCCACTTTTGGGCAATTTCTCTTCAACTTCTGCCAGCACTATAGGTGTCGGGACTTTCTTTACATCACTTTTCAGCATGTATTGCTCCTGCTAATGTTCAGTAGCCCGCCTGCCCCTAACTGATAGCCCACCTCTCTCTGTTAGACCTGTATGGAGTTTGAGCAGAAGCAGATCGATTATAGATTCCAACTTACTTGCTGAAGAGAATCAAAGACCCACAACATTGTAACAAGACCGGTCCCACTTCATGTAAAGACCCAAAGCCCCCTCCATTTCCTGTAGATAGACGGAAACAGGTCCTCACTTCCCGTAGGAAGGCAAAGCCCCTTCCCCATATTGTGAAAACCGTCCCGCTGTCTCTGCTGCCAGAGGAGGATGACGCTGAACAACAGGCAGGAGAGCAAAGTCCACAGCAGGGAGCCACCCACTGGCAGCACTTTGGTGGGATTTATAAAGGCAATATAATTTTTACATGAAGAGATTTGCAGTTGATTTATTTATCATATTATCTATGAAATCAGAAACGTTTGCTGATAGTACAGGGACAATTTGGGAATTAAGATGTCTTAAGATATAAGCCCAAGTCCAGATAAGCAGCAATGTAGGGGCTCCGAAACTATACAGGATCTCGGAGATCTCGGAGGACGGGCCGCTGCCAGGACTAGTTTGGCGGGCCCTTTTGATTTCACTCTGCTCCCATCTCATCTCCACTAATTTAGGAAATAGACATAATTTACATATTCAAATCTAAATTATTGGCAGACCCAATCCGCCTCCAAAAGGCCTGTTCGCATTCCTGTTATGTCAGTATCACTAGCCTTAACAGGCTGCAATTCACATCCCAACCACTAAGTGGCCACATATAGACACTTAAAGCGTAGACATCTCCCGACAGAGGGCCACAAAATAATGGTTTTGGTTCTTTTTAAAGGGAACCTGTCACCTGAATTTGGCGGGACTGGTTTTCGGGTGTTTGATTCACCCTTTCCTCACCCGCTGGCTGCATGCTGGCCGCAATATTGGATTGAAGTTCATTCTCTGTCCTCCGTAGTACATGCCTGCACAAGGCAATCTTGCCTTGCGCATGCGCAGCATGCTTTGCCCAACTGCGGGCAAAGCCGAAAAGCATTAGTGCGCATGCGCCGGCGCACTATGTCCCAGAACACAGCGAAATAGTTCCGGGACATAGTGCGCCGGCGCATGCGCACTAATGCTTTTCGGCTTTGCCCGCAGTTGGGCAAAGCATACTGCGCATGCGCAAGGCAAGATTGCCTTGCGCAGGCGTGTACTACGGAGGACAGAGAATGAACTTCAATCCAATATAGCGGCCAGCATGCAGCTAGCGGGTAAGGAAAGGGTGAATCAAACACCCGAAAACTCCGCCCATATGACCGAAAACCGATCCCGCCAAATTCAGGTGACAGGTTCCCTTTAAGCCGATCATCTCCCTCCACAGTAAAAAAAGGATGAAAAGGGAACCTTACTGGAGAAATTGGAAACAAATTTCAAGATCTTATTTCTTCGATCATTTAGTGGCAATCCTTATTAAGTATTTTTTTATCGGAAATAGAAATCTCCAAACAGTACTAAAGGGGTTGGGGGCTCTGTAGGATAACTGGTCGTGATAACCATCATCATCATCTTCATCATCATCTTCATCTGACACCTCTTTATGGGAAGGAGTCACCTTGCATCGTACGTCCCGTTGCCCTTGGGTGTGATGTTGTTCTGCTGTTTTTTCCTATGGATACAAGTAAATAATTCTGTGTCATATCCAAGGGGAAAAAAACTGAATCTATCATCCTGAAGACAGAAGAACCTGCTGAACCTGCTCTTCTCCACGTTGTGCCCGTTTCTGTCCCACAATTACCTGTACAGCGTCTTCCTATGTAAATGTCGAGAACTCTATTATCAGCCTTGTCTATTATTTTTTTTAATAAAATAAATCATAAGGAATATATTGATACCAATATACGGAGATGTAAGAATCATTTTACTGTATTTTTTTTCTATGTCTGATTCATACTGAAAAGCAACAAATCTCGCCACGTACTAGAGACATAATGAGAATGGGGGGATTTCTCCCTGGAATCTCAGTGAGGTGGTCTTACGTCTGCCGGATGCGAGTGCAGCATTACCGGGAAACCTTGAGAGACGCGACAATCATTTATGCTAATTTGGTCCAATCTATGGTGGAACTCACGACGAGGACATCTATCCGCCACATCCACAGGACTGGCATTAAAGGGGTCAGACCGTTTCGTCATCTGCCCCCATAGGTGGCATTAGGGATGGGCAAATATTGCTCTCGGCTCATAACCTTCTATTCAGGATCACGCCAGACGCTGGATGATGTGGTCACGTGATGTCATACAGCCCCATGGTTGTGACCTCACTGACAAGAAGAGTCACCACAAGCAAAACATCAAGAAACAATGGCTTCATATATATATATATATATATACATATATATCCGTGAACTTTCATTGTATCTGCTTGTGGGTGCATTAAACCTTAGGGCATGTTCCCACGTAGCTTAAAGGCTGATTTTTTTTCTGGTGCATTTATTTTTTGTTACAAGAAGTGATTTTTAAGCTATAAAAGGTCTTAATTTATTAGTTGACATTTAGTATGTCACTTCCTCAAGGAGTCAGATCTGGACCAGACCCCCTGAGGAAGCAACATACTACGTATGCGAAACGCGCGTTGGGGATTTGTTCTATGCGGTGACCTTGCAATCTGCTCTGTTCTTATGGGTAGGAGCCTTTTTGCCATGTACTTATAATACGATACCTGTGCGTCTATATATTTATACATGTTCGACCACAGAGTCGTTGAATGCTTGTACTAAACTCTGGTTATGCATTCATATGTTCCTGCATTCTGTGCATGCCTTGCTTGCTTACCTGTGTACTGTTTTATCAATCTTTCTATGTTTTTTTTTGTCTTTTTTATGATATGTCAACAAATAAATTAAGAATTTTTATAGTTTAAAAAAATCCATTATTTCTCCTTTTTGCCATTGATTATATGGTGGAGTTGCTATTTTGCCATTCATGTGCACTTACGGCTGAAATCGCTTTGTAACTATGTAGCTGATGGATTTATTTGGTTTAGTTGCATTTTTTTTGTGCAATCTGCTGCATTTAACAGTTTGAGGAAAGTGGATGTGAAGACCCCTCTGACTTGACAAGTGCTACGGAATATGTTGGCGCTATATGCATTGAACTACTATTATTACCATTAGGCTTCGTTCACACGTGGCTGTTTTTTTTTTCCTGCATTATTTTTTTCGGCAGAAAAGAATCTGCATTTTACAGTAGCAGCAACAGGTAGATTTCAGAAGTCTCGTGCACACACGGTTTATTTTCCTGACTGAATTTGAGCATTGCAGAGGTTTTAAAAATCTGCATCAAATCAACTTTATATTAAAAAAAAATCACAATATTTTGGTGCCAATGTGCTACAGACCTGTCTGGAGCGATTTAATATATAAAAGATAATTTGATGCAAATTTTATGACATTTTAGCAGTACATTTATTTATTTTATTCGCTTATAGTGCCTTTAATCTCTCAGCTTTACAGACATCAGCATTGTTGTCCCCATCGGGGCTCACTAGACATCATCATGGCTGTCCCCATCGGGGCTCACTAGACATCATCATGGCTGTCCCCATCGGGGCTCACTAGACATCATTATGGCTGTCCCCATCAGGGCTCACTAGACATCATCATGGCTGTCCCCATCGGGGCTCACTAGACATCATCCCTGTCCCCATCGGGGCTCACTAGACATCATCATGTCTGTCCCCATCGGGGCTCACTAGACATCATCATTGCTATCCCCATCGGGGCTCACTAGACATCATCATAGCTGTCCCCATCAGGGCTCACTAGACATCATCATCCCTGTCCCCATTTGGGCTCACTAGACATCATCATCTCTGTCCCTATCAGGGCTCACTAGACATCATAGCTGTCCCCATCAGGGCTCACTAGACATCATCATCGCTGTCCCCATCGGGGCTCACTAGACATCATCATCACTGTCCCCATCGGGGCTCACTAGACATCATCATCTCTGTCCCCATCAGGGCTCACTAGACATCATCATCGCTGTCCCCATCAGGGCTCACTAGACATCATCATCGCTGTCCCCATCGGGGCTCACTAGACATCATCATCGCTGTCCCCATCGGGGCTCACTAGACATCATCATCTCTGTCCCCATCAGGGCTCACTAGACATCATCATCGCTGTCCCCATCAGGGCTCACTAGACATCATCATCACTGTCCCCATCAGGGCTCACTAGACATCATCATCACTGTCCCCATCAGGGCTCACTAGACATCATCATCACTGTCCCCATCGGGGCTCACTAAACATCATCATCGCTGTCCCCATCAGGGCTCACTAGACATCATCATTGCTGTCCCCATTG
Organism: Ranitomeya imitator; assembly: GCF_032444005.1. NCBI lineage: Eukaryota > Metazoa > Chordata > Amphibia > Anura > Dendrobatidae > Ranitomeya > Ranitomeya imitator. Next base: position 195,859,879 of record NC_091289.1, on the reverse strand, counting down.
GGGCTCACTACACATCATTATCGCATAGACATCCCCTTTTAATTTGTCTTTGGAATCTGGGAAGAAACCAGAGAACTTGAACTAAACTGGTACAAATTTGGTGAGAACATATAAACTCAGTGCTACAAAGCAACAGTCCTGGCTAAGGAGCTGCCGTGTGAATGTTTGTGCTAAAATAAAGTTAAAAAAAAAAACATTTTAAAGACAAAAATAAAAAGTGTTTTGGATTTTTGCATTTGACACAAAATCTATGAACCACATGCGCCACTTTAGAATTGGCACAAAAAGTCAATAAATACCAAAAAGCAAAAAAAGAAAAGCAACTAGTAAAACAGAACAGAACTTGTCAATGAGACCTATTTGTTTTCCTTAGTTCTAATCAAGCCGCCCTTTTGACGACTGGTGGCTTTAGAACAGTCCTTTCACATGCACAAATAAAACCATAGAAAGACAAACAACAAGATAGTCCGGGCTGATCTCATTTCCTTCACTCTTGTTGTTCTTTGTGTGTTTCTGTTGCATTTTCTGTTTTGATGACAAAAAAATATACAAAGACAAATTTTGTAATCTTCGTTCAAATATTTTGGAAAAATGTTGCAAAATATTGAGATATAAAGCTTAAATACAGAGCAGGCCTGGAAGAAATGTCTGCTACCTATCTGCAAAATAGTACACAATAACAGAGGAAGTGCACGAACCCAAGTAACATGAAAAAGTTTATTGATAAATCGAATTAAAAAGATATTTCAATAAGAAATAGAAAAATTGAACGGTAAGGGTGTAAAACAAGGCAGAGTGAGTCCTAAGCAACGACCTCATAGATAAGACAAATGTAACAGGTAAAGTATCCAAACACAGAAGTAAACATGTGAAGATAATCACAGCATAAGTAGATATCATAGAGTAAATGCCAAATGGCCTACACAATTGATATCATGTGTCACAGTCAAAAAAAAGGGGAACGTATAAGTGCTGATACAGTGGCTGCATATTCATGTAAAAATGATGATGCAAAAAAGTAGCCAAAAATGTAAGAAAAAATGGTAAAGAAAGTCTTTTGCACAAAAAAAATCAAAAAACGAGAGAAAAGTTCCACACCAATTAAAAGTGCAACGTGCTAAAAGTGCAAATGCAAAAGAGGTGAGAACAACGAATAAATATATACAAATGTTGCAAATGCAAATGAACGGGCATTACCGGAGAAGTGCAAAAGGCTAAGTGTAAGGGCATAACGAACATGCTGCCTACACCTGTGTGTGAAGGTTGCTCAAGCCAAATAACCCTGACGCGCGTTTCGCTGTTTTTTCTTCCTAGGGGGGCGACGTGTATATGAAATCTAAAAAAATAAACAACGATAAAGTTTGCAATCTTCTTTCTAATATTTTGGAAAAAAATATGCAAAATATAGAGATATAGAGCATAAATACAGAACAGGCCGAGAAGAAATATCTCCTACCTATCTGCAAAATACCCTATAGTTAAAAAAGAACATGGTTTTCTAGAACTGAGGGTAGGCAACATTTTGTTTTTTATTTTTGTTTAACAATTTTTATTAAAAATCAAAATTATTTACCTTGTACTTATTACACTGGTCATGATATCAGATGAGCTGCGACATCACCTATTGTGAATGGTGGATCCTGTGTTATCTACTATATATAGAGGTGTTATCAGTCATTGTACAGGAGGAGGAGGAGGTGAGCTGTGATATCACCTATTGTGAATGGTGGATGCTGTGTTATCTACTGCATATAGAGGTGTTATCAGTCATTGTACAGGAGGAGGAGGTGAGCTGTGACATCACCTATTGTGAATGGTGGATCCTGTGTTATCTACTGTATACAGAGGTGTTATCAGTCATTGTACAGGAGGAGGAGGTGAGCTGTGATATCACCTATTGTGAATGGTGGATCCTGTGTTATCTACTGTATATAGAGGTGTTATCAGTCATTGTACAGGAGGAGGAGGTGAGCTGTGACATCACCTATTGTGAATGGTGGATCCTGTATTATCTGCTGTATATAGAGGTGTTATCAGTCATTGTACAGGAGCAGGAGGTGAGCTGTGACATCACCTATTGTGAATGGTGGATCCTGTGTTATCTACTGTATATAGAGATGTTATCAGTCATTCTACAGGAGGAGGAGGAGGTGAGATGTGACATCACCTATTGTGAATGGTGGATCCTGTGTTATCTACTGTATATAGAGGAGTTATCAGTCATTGTACAGGAGGAGGAGGTGAGCTGTGTCATCACCTATTGTGAATGGTGGATCCTGTGTTATCTACTTTTATAGAGGTGTTATTGGTCATTGTACAGGAGGAGGATGAGGTGAGCTGTGACATCACCTATTGTGAATGGTGGATCCTGTGTTATCTACTGTATATAGAGGAGTTATCAGTCATTGTACAGGAGGAGGAGGTGAGCTGTGTCATCACCTATTGTGAATGGTGGATCCTGTGTTATCTTCTGTATATAGAGGTGTTATCGGTCATTGTACAGGAGGAGGATGAGGTGAGCTGTGACATCACCTATTGTGAATGGTGGATCCTGTGTTATCTACTTTTATAGAGGTGTTATCGGTCATTGTACAGGAGGAGGATGAGGTGAGCTGTGTCATCACCTATTGTGAATGGTGGATCCTGTGTTATCTTCTGTATATAGAGGTGTTATCGGTCATTGTACAGGAGGAGGATGAGGTGAGCTGTGACATCACCTATTGTGAATGGTGGATCCTGTGTTATCTACTGTATATAGAGGAGTTATCAGTCATTGTACAGGAGGAGGAGGTGAGCTGTGTCATCACCTATTGTGAATGGTGGATCCTGTGTTATCTTCTGTATATAGAGGTGTTATCGGTCATTGTACAGGAGGAGGATGAGGTGAGCTGTGACATCACCTATTGTGAATGGTGGATCCTGTGTTATCTACTGTATATAGAGGTGTTATCAGTCATTGTCCACAAAGCACTCCATGGCTCAGCACCACCCTACATCTCCTCTCTGGTCTCAGTCTACCACCCTACCCGTGCCCTCCGCTCCGCTGATGACCTCAGGTTAGCATCCTCAATAATCAGAACCTCCCACTCCCGTCTCCAAGACTTTACACGTGCTGCGCCGATTCTTTGGAATGCACTACCTAGGATAATACGATTAATCCCCAATCCCCACAGTTTTAAGCGTGCCCTAAAAACTCATTTGTTCAGACTGGCCTACCGCCTCAATGCATTAACCTAACGATCCCTGTGTGGCCTATATTAAAAAAAAAAAAAAAATTAATTAACTGGTTCATGCAGCTTTACATGAACACCCAAGCCTTACACTATGGCTGGTCCGAATAACTATAGCAATTGTTACCATCCACCTCTCGTGTCTCCCCTTTTCCTCATAGTTTGTAAGCTTACGAGCAGGGCCCTCACTCCTCTTGGTATCTGTTTTGAACTGTATTTCTGTTATGCTGTAATGTCTATTGTATGTACAAGTCCCCTCTATAATTTGTAAAGCGCTGCGGAATATGTTGGCGCTATATAAATAAAAATTATTATTATTATTATTATTGTACAGGAGGAGGAGGTGAGCTGTGACATCACCTATTGTGAATGGTGGATCCTGTGTTATCTACTGTATATAGAGGTGTTATCAGTCATTGTACAGGAGGAGGAGGTGAGCTGTGACTTCACCTATTGTGAATGGTGGATCCTGTGTTATCTACTGTATATAGAGGTGTTATCAGTCATTGTACAGGAGGAGGAGGTGAGCTGTGACATCACCTATTGTGAATGGTGGATCCTGTGTTATCTACTGTATATAGAGGTGTTATCGGTCATTGTACAGGAGGAGGAGGTGAGCTGTGACATCACCTATTGTGAATGGTGGATCCTGTGTTATCTACTGTATATAGAGGTGTTATCGGTCATTGTACAGGAGGAGGAGGTGTGCTGTGACATCCCCTATGGTGCGTTAATAGCTGCATAGGGAGTTGTTACCTATCCTGGTCTGAAGATAAGGAAACTTCTGTAAACTCATCGTTAGAGTCTAAAAAGCCTCAGTGACAAGTGTGAAATTTGCAGGATTACTAATATTGTTTTTTTTTATACAGATCTTGATATGACAATAGAAACATTGCCTTTTTAATAAATGTACAGTATATAGAATATACAAACCTGATGTAAACAATGGCTCCTTTTCTGATGATACATTCACCTTATTGTTCTGCACCTGATAACAACGCAGTTTGTTTTCATTGACTAAAAGAGATAAATGACTAATAGACAAGTCTGGAGGTTTACTACATTATAAGCTGTTAGATCACACATATTAAAGGATTTGCTAAGGCTTCTGTTTATTTTTGCCGGAACGTGTGAGTGGAATTATTAAGCGACGTATGACTGGGAACAAAGCTTGTTGTGTTTGTATCCAGTGTCTTTAGCAGGCGGTGAGCGATTCCGTTTAATGCATTGTCACTGCGCCGTTCTGCCGCCTTTCTTCTAGATATTTTGGTGATAATTAGGACTTTAGAACATGCGTGTAGACATAACACTTGTAGATAAATATAAACCGTCGTCTCGCAGTGCGGGGTTTGGGGAGACGAGCCGTGCGTCTGAAGCTTCCATGGAGAAGGAGGCATATGATTATTACTCTAAGAAGTAATTTTCTGATTCAAGTAATGCGATTTATTTTTTTTATGCATCTATTTATGTAAATGTTTTCATTTGCCTGAAAGGTAAAGACACTGGAGTCGATAAATCTCCGTTCCTATAGATATTTGATGGGTGACTATACCGTGTTCCAAATTATTATGCAAATTGGATTTAAGTGTCATAAAGATTTAATTGTTTTGTTTTTCAAATAAACTTGTGGATGGTATTGTGTCTCAGGGCTCAATGGATCACTGAAATCAATCTTACACACGTGTGATCATTAGTTTTCCAGGTGATTCTAATTAAAGGAAAACTACTTAAAAATGATGTTCCACATTATTAAGCAGCCACAGGTTTCAAGTAACATGGGAAAGAAAATGGATCTCTCTGCTGCCGAAAAGCATTGAATAGTTCAATGCCTTGGACAAGGGATGAAAACATTAGATATTTCACGAAAACTTAAGCGTGATCATCGTACTGTTAAGAGTTTGGTGGCTGATTCTGAGCACAGATGTGTTCGTGCTGATAAAGGCATAATGAGGAAGGTTTCTGTCCGGCAAGTTCATCGGATTAACAGAGCAGCTGCTAAAATACCATTACAAAGCAGCAAACAGTTACTTGAAGCTGCTGGTGCCTCTGGAGTCCCTCGAACCTCAAGATGTAGGATCCTACAAAGGCTTGCTGTGGTGCATAAACCTACTATTTGGCCACCCCTAAACAGTGTTCACAAGCAGAAACAGTTGCTGTGGGCCCAGACATACATGAAGACTAATTTTCAAACTATTTTTCAAATTGTTTACTGATGAGTGTCGAGCAACCCTGGATGGTCCAGATGGATGGAGTAGTGGATGGTTGGTGGATGGCCACCATGTCCCAACAAGGCTGTGACGTCAGCAAGGAGTTGGAGAAATCATGTTTTAGGCCGGAATCATGGGGAAACAGCTGGTAGGGCCCTTTAAGTTTCCTAAAGGTGTGAAAATGACCTCTGCAAAGTATATAGAGTTTCTGACTGACAACTTTCTTCCATGGTTTAAAAAGCAGAAACCAGGAGCAAAATCATCTTCATGCTGACAATGCCCCATCTCATGCTGCAAATAATACCTCAGAGTCATTGGCTGCTATGGGCATAAAAGGAGATAATCTCATGGTGCGGCCACCATCTTCACCTGACCTCAACCCTATAGAGAACCTTTGGAGAATCATCAAGCCAAAGATCTATGAGGGTGGGAGGCCGTTCACATCCAAACAGCGGCTCTGGGAGGGAAGAAATACAAGCAGAAACTCTCCGAAAACTCACAAGTTCAATGGAGGCAAGAATTGTGAAGGTGACATCAAAGAAGGCTCCTATGTTACATGTAACGTGGCCTGTTAGGAGGTTTTGGAGTTAAATAGCTTTTTTGTTCAGTGAATGTGACCTCCTAATGCTGCAAATTCCACAAATGAGACTTTTCAGTTCTTTATATCAAACGTTTAGAAAATTCTACTGGGCCTAATAATTTGGAACAGTGCATTGTGGGGTTTTATTCATTTTGGAGATTATACTGTTATTATTGGGAGGTTTCTTCAGTAAAATTTGATGTATAATCTAACGGGTGATGACTTATTAGACTGACTGTCATTTGCACCGACCATTTAGGGAAATCCGAGAAAAATGTCATCTGCATAATAATTTGGAACATGGGGTATGAAGGCGAAACACATTGAACAAACCAAAAACTCATAGAGTTCCAAGTAGAGACGAACAAATCTCCCGACATTCAGTTCCGATAGATTCCGTCCAAATTTTTTTGCAGATTCGTTCCAGTACTAATAAATTCCGGCTGAATTGGAACGGCCCTACTTGGCATGAGAAAGTGGTTAAAACAAAATGACATCACACTTTCCCCTAAACTTTTGTCATCTGTTTTCATGCTGTCATCTCCTAAGCTTCCTGGTAATCAGTGCCAGTCTTCTTCTAGTCTTGTGTTCATCCTCCATTCTGGCTCATTGACCTTACACACCACAATGGAGGAAGAAGAGAAGGTCCAAATAACAGAAGACTGACGTGGAGGACCAGAGAGCTGAGACATTGGCAACTAAGAACAGGTGAAAAAAGTTGATTCTAAAGTTGTTGTTTTTTCAGTTCATTTTAACTTTTCCTCAGGTGAAGTGAATCCGGCAAAATGTCAGGAGACAAATTAGAATTCAAATTTTTGAGGATATTTCTAACTAAATTGATTCAGAAATATCGACGTACTCCGTGTAGATATTTACCTGCTTGGATCTGAACCCAGGAATCCACAGCTTCAAGTCTTTAGCGCTATTCTGGGCGCTGCCTTGCCATATAGTCCCCCTTATGGCACCCCACTGACAGGCTGGGGGAACTGATATCCCCTTGCAACTTTGTGACCAGTCCATCTGATGGGCCAGTTTGCTCAGAAACCTGAAAAAACTTTGCCAAAAATGGAAAATCTACCTAACACTCAAAGTATACTGTGGTTTGAAAAAGTGTTTGCCCCCTTCCTGATTTCCTGTTCTTTTGCATGTTTGCCACACGTTAACGTTTCAGATCACCAAACAAATGTAAATATTAGACAAAGATAACACAAATAATCACAAAATGCAGTTTATAAATGAAGTTCTTTACTATTAAGGGAAAAAAGAAATCCAAACCTACAGGGCCCTGCGTGAAAAACTGATTGCCCCCAAAACCTATTAACGGATTGGGCCGCCCCTAGCAGCAACAACTGCAATCAAGCATTTGCGATAACTGGCAATTAGTTTTTTACAACGCTCTGGAGGAATTTGGGGCACTAATTTTTGCAGAATTGTTGTAATTCAGCCACATTGGAGGGTTTCCGAGAATGAACCTCCTTTTTAAGCTCATGCCTCAGCGTCTCAATCGGATTACGGTCAAGACTTAGATTAGACCATTCCAAAGTCTTAATTTTGTTTGTCTTAAGCCATTCAGAGGTGAACTTGCTGCTGGGTTTTGGATCATTGTCCTGTTGCATAACCCAAGTGCGCTTCAGCTTGAGGTCACGAACAGAAGGCCGGGTATTATCCTTCAAAATTCTTTGATAGGCAGCAGAAATCATGGTTCCATTTTCCACAGCAAGTCTTTCAGGTCCTGAAGCAGCAGAAAAGCCCAGAACCATCACACTACCACCACCATATTTTACTAGGGGTATGATGTTCTTTTTCTGAAATGCTGTGTTACTTCTACGCCAGATGTAATGAGATACACACCTTTCAAAAAGTCCACCTTTTGTCTCATCTTGCCACAGAGTATTCACCCAAAAGTCTTGCGGATCATCAAGATTTTTTTTCTAGCAAACCTGAGACGAGCCTTTATGGTCTTATTGCTCAGCAGTGATTTTCATTTTGGATCTGTGCCACGCAGGCCATTTTACCCAGTTTTTTTGTTATGGTGGAGTCATGAACACTGACCTTAGCTGAAGCAAGTGAGACCTGCAGTTCTTTGGATGCTATTTTGGGATCTTTTATGACCTCTTGGATGAGTCGTTGCTGCGCTCTTGGGGTAATTTTGGTCTGACGGCCGCTCCTGGGAAGGTTCACACACTGTTCCATGTTTTTACCATTTGTGGATAATGGCTCTCACTGTGGTTTGCTGGAGTCCCAAAGCTTTAGAAATGGCTTTATTACCTTTTACAGACTGATAGATCATAATTACTTTGTTTCTCATTTGTTCCAGAATTTCTTTGGATCGTGGCATGATGTCTAGATTTTGAGAATTTTTTGGTCTATTTCACTTTGTCAGGCAGGTCCTATTTAAGTGATTTCTGGATTGAGAGCAGATGTGGCAGTAATCAGACCTGGGGGTGGCTAGGGAATTTGAACTCCATTTTGAACTGCCAAAAATGTGATAAACACTCGATAATTTATATTTTAAAGGGCAATCACTTTTTCACACTGGGCCCTGTAGGTTTGGATTTCTTGTTACCTTAATAATAAAGACTAACTTATAAACTGCATTTTGTGATTACTTTTGTTAGCTTTGTCCAATATTTAAATTTGTTTGGTGATCTGAAACTTTTAAGTGTGACAAACATGTAAAATAATAATAGTATATACTGTATGTATCAAGTATATGGACTGCATATAAATAATGTATGAAGTATATATCTATTTATGAATGTATGAAGTACATATATGTAAAGACCATATGTATGAAGCAAATGTATATAGTTTATATAATTTATGAAAGTGTATGTCGCAAGTATGTGTATATACTTTATGTATCAAGTACCACATATGATAAATTGATCAATGTATTCTATGTATGTATGAAGTCAATGTGTATATACAGTGGGGCAAAAAAGTATTTAGTCAGTCAGCAATAGTGCAAGTTCCACCACTTAAAAAGATGAGAGGCGTCTGTAATTTACATCATAGGTAGACCTCAACTATGGGAGACAAACTGAGAAAAAAAAAGCCAGAAAATCACATTGTCTGTTTTTTTAACATTTTATTTGCATATTATGGTGGAAAATAAGTATTTGGTCAGAAACAAAATTTCATCTCAATACTTTGTAATATATCCTTTGTTGGCAATGACAGAGGTCAAACGTTTTCTGTAAGTCTTCACAAGGTTGCCACACACTGTTGTTGGTATGTTGGCCCATTCCTCCATGCAGATCTCCTCTAGAGCAGTGATGTTTTTGGCTTTTTGCTTGGCAACATGGACTTTCAACTCCCTCCAAAGGTTTTCTATAGGGTTGAGATCTGGAGACTGGCTAGGCCACTCTAGGACCTTGAAATGCTTCTTACGAAGCCACTCCTTCGTTGCCCTGGCGGTGTGCTTTGGATCATTGTCATGTTGAAAGACCCAGCCACGTTTCATCTTCAATGCTCTTGCTGATGGAAGGAGGTTTGCACTCAAAATCTCACGATACATGGCCCCATTTATTCTTTCATGTACCCGGATCAGTCGTCCTGGCCCCTTTGCAGAGAAACAGCCCCAAAGCATGATGTTTCCACCACCATGCTTTACAGTAGGTATGGTGTTTGATGGATGCAACTCAGTATTCTTTTTCCTCCAAACACGACAAGTTGTGTTTCTACCAAACAGTTCCAGTTTGGTTTCATCAGACCATAGGACATTCTCCCAAAACTCCTCTGGATCATCCAAATGCTCTCTAGCAAACTTCAGACGGGCCCGGACATGTACTGGCTTAAGCAGTGGGACACGTCTGGCACTGCAGGATCTGAGTCCATGGTGGCGTAGTGTGTTACTTATGGTAGGCCTTGTTACATTGGTCCCAGCTCTCTGCAGTTCATTCACTAGGTCCCCCCGCGTGGTTCTGGGATTTTTGCTCGCTGTTCTTGTGATCATTCTGACCCCACGGGGTGGGATTTTGCGTGGAGCCCCAGATCGAGGGAGATTATCAGTGGTCTTGTATGTCTTCCATTTTCTAATTATTGCTCCCACTATTGATTTCTTCACTCCAAGCTGGTTGGCTATTGCAGATTCAGTCTTCCCAGCCTGGTGCAGGGCTACAATTTTGTTTCTGGTGGCCTTTGACAGCTCTTTGGTCTTCACCATAGTGGAGTTTGGAGTCAGACTGTTTGAGGGTGTGCACAGGTGTCTTTTTATACTGATAACAAGTTTAAACAGGTGCCATTACTACAGGTAATGAGTGGAGGAAAGAGGAGACTCTTAAAGAAGAAGTTACAGGTCTGTGAGAGCCAGAAATCTTGATTGTTTGTTTCTGACCAAATACTTATTTTCCACCATAATATGCAAATAAAATGTTAAAAAAACAGACAATGTGATTTTCTGGATTTTTTATTCTCAGTTTGTCTCCCATAGTTGAGGTCTACCTATGATGTAAATTACAGACGCCTCTCATCTTTTTAAGTGGTGGAACTTGCACTATTGCTGACTGACTAAATACTTTTTTGCCCCACTGTATATATATACTGCATGATTACATAGACTACAATGTGTCAGTATATGGTATTAATAAGCGCTCATGTTACATGCGTGTATGTAGTGTGAACAGTATATACTTTATGAGTGTATCTATCTAGTGAATGTGTATATGCCATATACAAGCAAAAATGTGTATATACCATACAGCAAGAAATGCATTTCAAAATGTCACTTTCCACCTTAAACCTATTTTTTTCATGTGATGCTCATCTGAGAAAGACTTATTTGCTTTTTCTTAATGTGACCCAATGATTGTGAGAAAACAGGCAATTTTGTAGTCTATATGCACCCACATCATATATTTTTCCCAACGAGCAGGGAAATTATTTTGAGCTCCTCAATTAAGCTGGGCCCCACATTTAGAGCCGATTTGCAAATCATTGCCATTATTAAGGTAAATATCAGACTGGTTGAGTGGATCACATGGGCTCACTAGGTGAGGTGGATCCTCTAAGCCCAATGTCTGGGTGGGCATACGGGAAACAATCGTAGGTGCAGCAGACGGGTGAAGCATGCAGGACACAGCAGACAGGAGACTGCTAGCAGAGGTACTGGTAGCCTCAGGCAGCTTGGAGATGTCCGGGAGGCCACAGACAATATCAGAGGTGATAGAAGCCGCAAGCAGATGTTCTAGAATCCACAGGCTGACATGATGCTGAGGTACTTGAAGTCACAGACAGAGAGGAGACATCCTGGAGACCGCAGACAGGTAACTGAGAGACTGGAAGCCGCATGCAGAGAAGAGACGTCCTGGAGACCGCAGATAGGTAGCAGTGGTACTGAAAGCCGCAGACAGGTAAGTCAGGGATTGGAAGTCACAAGCATCCAAGAGAAGTCCTGGAGCATGTAGACAAGAACTTTGCATGGACAAACTAAAAGTCTTACTAGAAAGTCTTAATACCACAACACAGGTGTGTGTCTTGGGAGGTCTTATATAGGCTTAGGAAGTTCAAAACATGGGAGCACGCCGGACTACTTGCAAAGCCCAACATGGTGCACAAGAAAGTTTAGTGGAGCGGGGTGTAGGGAACAGAGCCCAAACAGTGGACAGATGTGTAACACCAAGCGTACATATAAGTGGGTTGAAAGATTTTATGCAGCTCCTATGACAGGTTGGGAGTATTTTGTTTCTTATGTGACTCTCTCTTTGGTTTTCTTTTATTTTTATGAAAAAAAAAAAGTTACTGTAAAACTTTGGGATAGAATTTATGGAATCTTCACCTGACGCCGATAAGATTTTGAGCAGATTTGCATTCTTTCAATGAAATTACATTTTGCTTTCATATTCGAATGTTAACACCATGTCGTTTCTCAGCAGGGTACAAAGAATTACATTCGTAACAACTATAAAGCCTTAATCTTCTCGTATAATCTCTTCATCTGGATTGAGTTACTTAGAGAATTGGTGTTATTCAGACTGCCAAAGCTCTGCTAAATTATCATGGCAACCCTCTAATGAATACGCCTCATTTAACCCAAACCACGACAGGATGCTAATGAGAGCCATGTGGGAGAATGCTGCAGAAATGAAAAGCCATTGGTTTACAGTCAGTCTAGCACAACTTCAATAAGTAGTAATCAAAAACACTCGGAACCAGTGATTGCACCTCATGGAAGAAGGCAAGTGCAGGGGAAATCTGATCAGTCATGGGCATCGCCTCTGCTTTTTGGGAGTTATGCAGCAAAACTGTTTGATGTGAAAAGAGTGGGTGATCCGAGCCTATTCTGTACCTGTGACGACCTCTGATTTTATGTATACGGAGCTATTATGTCATATTATATTGTCATATCCCCACTCATCTCAGCTGAAGACTTTGCCTCATTTTTCAAGCAGAAGATTGAGAACATCAGAGACAGTTTTAGTCGACAACCCCCAGAGCCCTTCTTCCCAACTACCCAGCCCTCCACCTCCAAAACCAACTTCTCCACCATTACAGAAGATCGACTCTCCACTCTACTCTCAAGATTGCATCTCACCACCTGTGCACTTGACCCGATCCCTTCCCACTTCATCGCCACAGTCTTCATCCCAACCCTAACCCATCGCTTCAACCTATCACTAACAACTGGTGTTTTCCCCTCAAGCTTTAAACATGCCTCCACCACACCTATCCTCAAAAAGCCCTATCTTGACCCATCCTCTGTATCTAGCTATCGCCCTATATCACTTCTCCCCTATGCCTCAAAAAAACTGGAACAACACGTCCATCTTGAACTGTCCTCACATCTAGCTTCCTGCTCCCTCTTCGACCGCTTACAATCTGGCTTCCGGTCACACCACTCCGCTGAAACTGCCCTAACTAAGGTCACCAATGACCTATTAACCGCCAAGAGCAAGCGACACTACTCTGTCCTCCTCCTCCTGGACCTGTCGGCTGCCTTTGACACAGTGGACCCTTCCCTATTATTACAGACCCTCTCATCCCTTGGAATCACAGACTTGGCCCTATCCTGGATCTCGTCATACCTAACAGACCGGACATTCAGTGTGTCCCGCTCACACACCACCTCCTCACCTCGCCCCCTATCTGTCGGAGTCCCACAAGGTTCAGTCCTAGGGCCCCTGCTCTTCTCCATTTACACCTTTGGCCTGGGACAGCTCATAGAATCTCACGGTTTTCAGTATCACCTCTATGCTGATGACACACAGATCTACATCTCTGGACCAGATATCACCACCCTACTAACCAGAATCCCTCAATGTCTGTCCACTATTTCATCCTTCTTCTCCACTAGATTTCTAAAACTTAACATGGACAAAACAGAATTCATCATCTTTCCCCCATCTCACGCTACCCCCCCTCCCCCAAGAACCTATCCATTACAGTAAACGGCTGCCTACTCTCCCCAGTCCCACAAGCTCGCTGTCTCGGGGTAATCCTTGACACTGATCTCTCCATAACACCACATATCCAAGCCCTTTCCACTTTCTGCTGCCTTCAACTCAAAAATATTTCACGGATCCGTACATTCCTAAACCAAGAATCTGCAAAAACCCTAGTCCATGCCCTCATCATCTCCCGCCTCGACTACTGTAACCTCCTGCTCTGTGGCCTCCCCTCTAACACTCTCGCACCCCTCCAATCTATTCTAAATTCTGCTGCCCGACTAATCCACCTGTCCCCCCGCTATTCCCCGGCATCTCCCCTCTGTCAATCCCTTCACTGGCTCCCCATTACCCAGAGACTCCAGTACAAAAGCCTAACCATGACATAGAAAGCCATCCACAACCTGCCTCCTCCATACATCTGTGACCTCGTCTCCCGACACTTACCTACACGCAACCTCCGATCCTCACAAGATCTCTCACTCTACTCCCCTACTCTGGAACTCTCTACCACACCATATCAGACTCTCACCTACCATCGAAACCTTCAAGAAGAACCTGAAGACCTACCTCTTCCGGCAAGCCTACAACCTGCAGTAACCACCGATCGACCAAACCGCTGCACGACCAACTCTATCCTTACCTACTGTATCCTCACCCAACCATTGTAGATTGTGAGCCCTCGCGGGCAAGGTCCTCTCTCCTCCTGTATCCTCACCCATACCTTGTAGATTGTGAGCCTTCGCCGGCAAGGTCCTCTCTCCTCTTGTATCGTCACCCATCCCTTGTAGACTGTGAGCCCTCGCGGGCAGGGTCCTCACCTACTGTATCCTCACCCATCCCTTGTAGATTGTGAGCCCTCGCGGGCAGGGTCCTCTCTCCTCCTTTATCTTCACCCATCCTTTGTAGATTGTGAGCCCTCGCGGGCAGGGTCCTCTCTCCTCCTTTATCTTCACCCATCCCTTGTAGATTGTGAGCCCTCGCGGGCAGGGTCCTCTCTCCTCCTTTATCTTCACCCATCCTTTGTAGATTGTGAGCCCTCGCGGGCAGGGTCCTCCCTCATCCAGTATCCTCACCCATCCCTTGTAGATTGTGAGCCCTCGTGGGAAGGGTCCTCTCTCCTACTGTATCCTCACCCATCCCTTGTAGATTGTGAGCCCTCGCGGGCAGGGTCCTCTCTCCTCCTGTACCAGTTGTGACTTGTATTGTTCAAGATTATTGTACCTGTTTTTATTATGTATACCCCTCCTCACATGTAAAGCGCCATGGAATAAATGGCCTATAAAAATGAATAATAATAATAATAATAAAATATTATAAGCCGGGCGTTCCATCTAATCGTGCTCAGATCACTGATTGCTACAATCATGTCAACGTGACATCAGCACTGCAACCAACACCAGAAACCAGGAGCAGCGGCAAAGACTTAGCGTAGGACCCGGGGATGTTGAGTAAAGAAGATTGGTTTTCTTCTAAGCAAACTGCATGCAGAATGAAGATTTTCTGACAACCCCTTTAAGTAGTAGGACACAGGTGTAAGAGTGTGTGACTGCACAGGTTTGTTTGTCTGTTACCTTGGAGATACATAGGTCTGTTTTGGAGCTGTAAACACAAATCACAAGGATATTTTGTAAAAGATTGTTTTCAAATTTGCTTCACTTTTCAAATGCATTGGAAAAATAAAAAATGGCCAATATTATATTATAATATTGTGGAAGAGGATATATAACCCGCTTAATGTTAGTTCCCAGCATAAAAAAAAGCAAAACACAAAAGAAAACAAATAAAAAGCGGTAAATATTAGAAAGATGTAAAACAAACAGGTTCTAGGGACGAAATAAACCAAAGTTAATTAAAAACAAAACTTCAACTCAATAAAACTTTCTCATCTGAAACTTTTCCCGCAGACTCTCTTGCTTTTTTGCCTCACTCAACGGAGCATATTATTTAGCTTACAAAATTCACCATACAATTGCAATTTAGAGACTGCGGGAATGCTCAAAATGCTTGTCTCAGAAAACCGAGATGTTTCATAAACCCCTTTAATAAGAAAATATGCACTTGTTACATTTTTGATGACTCCTCTAGAGTTAAACTATTTTTTTCCAATTTTTTCTTTTAGATTAGCCTGCAAGAATTTTAATTATAACCCATTATTCACAAAAAAAAAAGCGCAGTGGGATGTCGGTAATGAAGTTTTTTTTTTATTTTCCCATTTCTTTTTGGGTGAAATATGAATTATACATAGATCACAGCGTTACATTTTCTGATATACATTTTTTTTAACACCGTCTAAGTTTGTAAGGAAAATTTTCGAGGAACCACGGTTATTTTTCGAGAAGCCCTTAATAGCCCGGCTCGAGGTCAGCTAAACATTGAATGTTACAGGCAGTTAGTAGAAGACTCCCTGGAACGTGAGCCCGCTGCGAGGAAACAGCCCTGCTGCTTCAGCAAACACTGACTCGAAATTGCAAAAGCCCTTTCCACTTTATCAATTCTTCAATTGTCTTTTGAAAGGCAATTTGCTAGCATGGCTATTAATTCTTTCAATTAAACACCGGTTATCATGAGACTAACAGCAGAAGTGGAGATTTTGTTTGTTTTTGCATGAAGGGCGCTGAATTTTTCCTAGCAGTTCTGATTAATTAATCATGTTTAATTCTCCTCCTTTCTATTTGCTCCTAAGTCTTCTTGGAGACTGGTTTAGCGATGGCAGCAATGATTATTTCTTGCGTTTGTTTATCATTATTATACCAAATAAAGACGGATATACAGTAATTTTCTTCTTATTTCAGTTTTTCCTCCTAGAGATAAGGATACTTGGGGCTTACAACTGTTGCAAATTGTTCATATTTCAGCAAACAATCCCAATTTTCCTGCGATCAACCTGTGAATCTGGGAATAAGGGAGGGGGAGACTATTACTGGACTATTAACGAGTTATTAATATTGGGAATCCAGGTAGATTTGTGTGTCTTCCTGGGTTGAAGGGGGCCGAATGAAGATTCCGGACTCATTGTTGGTAAGTATGTTAGCCTTGTACATAGCCAGGGACATGAAAGTGCTCTTCTCAATGTCAGGATGAAAGGAAATTATACCATAAAAGAAGCCTGTGGAGATACAGGGCTGCAGCAGGTGCCCAAGTCCACATGCCGAAACCATATGGACCAGGGCTTGACCCACCAAACGCCAGCTCTCCTTTTACCATGGGCCTAATACTACTCAGACAACACAGGGTGAGGGTAAAACAGTGTGGCTATAATTAATTGAACCACAAAACAGGAAAATAACACATAAAACAGTCCCAGAAAAATACCTAAGATGGCGCAAATTACAGAGTCTCACCTTCCTTCCGCTAACTTGCCGGGATAAGAGCTTCCAGGACTGACTACCCCGACCGGTGGCACGCACAGAGAGGAGGTAACAACATACTTGGGAAGCTGACAGTCCATTAAGGTACAAAGCCAGGTGACTGAAGGGTCACAACCTGGCTTCTCTGAACATCCCCACGGAGCCAGGTGACTGGTGGGTTTTAATCCTGGCTTTTCCAAATGTATCCATGGGGCTCAGGTGACTGGTGGGTCCACATTCTGACCTCCTCAAACATATCCATGGGTTCATGATGGTCAATGGAGTAGATCTGTATTCTGTCAGCAGGGGCCTTGGTCCCCTAAGCTGGCATCCTGTAGAATGTCAAATCTGTGTCCCTCATGATGGAGCCATGATCTGGCAGCTATCCTGTAGAGTATAACAGGCTGGTGTTTTGTAAAGAGTCTCTGGATATTTAGTTCTCTAGATGTCATGGATGATTGGATGTATATTGTTACAGAGGCCTATCCCTTTTTTATAGCTTACAAATGTTCTTCAAGCCATTGTTCACAGGTCAAGGGGAAGGGGTGATGAGATTAACTCACATTGTTTGATTATTTTGTTTATCTTTCAATGATTGTAAGTCAACAAGCTGCATGGCCTGGTATAATGTGTAATCAACATATCAGCAAATATCATTGTTCAGTGACCCTACATCCCTGTTTTGCAAAGATAACAGTACAATAACTGTAGGAGCTGATGTAAGAGGCAAATAACATTCATCAATTTACAAATATCAATTCAACCTACAAATAGAGTCAACATAAAGATAAAAGTATATTCCTTCTGGCTTACTGAAAATAGACGTCTGGATAATTATGATTTAATGTTGTGCCATCATAAAGCCTAAAACCAAATTAGTGGGGAGTGTTTTCCCTTGATTCTGCCAGAATAGTCATTACTCAGCCTAAAATGGCAGATAACAGGGAACAATAAAGTTAAAGCCTCAAAGAAGACACGGTAGTCTTTAGGATTATTATCACATTAATTGGTGGAAGGGTACACATGGTAATTATTATGTCTTCTTGTATGCCTAAATGAAGCCTTTCGGGCAGTAGGAATTGTGGGTAACCTGCGCTGCTGGTGGTGTATCCATAAAGAAGCAATATGGTAAGAGGGTAACAGTGCAGATTATTCTCCGGACGTTTCGAAATGTTCACAGTTCTTTATCAAGAGAACCACAAAGATTCATTCAAGATTCAGAACCTTTATTATTCCCCTGATGAAGTGTGAGAACTTCGAAATGCGTTGAGATTAATCTGCACCGTTACCCTCTTACCGCAGTGGATTCTTTGTGGATACAATGTTACCCACGACTCCTACTGCCTGAATAACACATTGGAGAAGCCAGCAGCAGCAGACGGACGTTTTTCTTTAAAACCTATTCAGTGTTGTTTCACACGTCCGCATTGGGGGAGCAGTGCGGCCTCTCATTCAATGCTGGAGTCTGGATACCACCCTACTGCGCTTGTTTGGCCCAAAAATCTATTTCTTAAAGGAAGCATTTTGCATCAGACACCCAGCACAGCAGTAATACGCAGAGACTGTTAACCCTTTGTGCACTGCAATAAAAGCTTATTGCAGACTAGGATGAATAAACATTCCCCTTGATCTTGTCACAGATGTAGCAGGGATGAATATGACTCTTCTGCTAACCCTCTTACAGGAGAGACTGGTCCCTTAGCTTCGTTCTCTCCAGGACTTGTGCTCAGTGCACGTGTTTATGTTTTATTCATTTATTATTGCGCTGTGTGCGTGCTGTGCCTGCGGAAAGTGCATTAGGGTTAAGCTTGCTGAGAGAATCTGGAGACAGAGAAGTTATGTAATGGCTGGATTACCTCCATTCTGGGTCAGTTGCAGAGGGCACCACAAGCCATAAGAGCTGAGACATCTTCAGACACTTCTGAGTGGAGATTACCTCTGTGACTGTCCCGGGTGTTAGGAAGCCATGTCCACCTACAAGGAAAGGAGCAAGAGATCTCCCTGATAGGAAGCCGCCTCCGTACCATTCATTGCCTGGGGAAGGATAGAGACATGTGGTGCTGTCTCGGTGGCATAAAGACGAAGCTGCGAGGGAGAGGATGGATGAACCTACCCCTGCGGAGAGGATGGATGAACCTACCCCTGCGGAGACAGAGGGGTAGTCAAAAAAGAGAGAGTGGCAAGTGTCTGTCACCTGAATGAGCTAACGAGCCTGGGCGAGGACAGTGGAAGCCAAGGAGCAACTATTTTATTTATTTTACTGACTTCTAGAGCATCAGTGATTCTGCAGCACTTTACAGACATCACTGCCCCCATTGGGGCTCCACATTCAAATTTCCTATCAGTCTTTGGAGTCTGAGAAGAAATCAGAGAACCCAGAGGAAACCAGCATAAACATGGGGAGAACATACAAAGTCCTTGCAGCAAGGGATGGACATACTGGTGGAGCGGCAGTGGCATCATTTCCACCTTCAAAGTAGGTAGCGTTGTGCATTACGAGGAGCCATGAGACTGCAAAGGGCCCATACAGGGGCTTCCTCTGCCTCCTCTGTCTGTGTCCACTGGTGTCTTGCAGATGTTGCCCTCAGTGGAATTTCAACCTAGAACCCCAGTGCTGCAAAGCAATAGTGATAACTACTGAGCCACTATACAATGCTATCCACTTAGCCACTAGACAGTGCTAACTACTGAGCCACTACACAGTGCTAACCACTGAGCCACCATATAGTGCTAACCACTGAGCCACCATACATTACTAACCACTAAGCCACAATATAGTGCTAACCACTGAGCCACCATACAGTGATAACCACTAAGCCACAATATAGTGCTAACCACTAAGCCACAATACAGTGATAACCACTAACCACATATAGTGCTAACAAGTAAGCCACCATATAGTGCTAACCACTGAGCCACCATGCAGTGCTAACCACTGAGCCACCATATATTGCTAACCAATGAACCACCATATAGTGCTAACCACTGAGCCACCATGCAGTGCTAACCACTGTGCTACCATACTGTGTTAACCATTGAGCCACCATATAGTGCTAACCACTGATCCGCCATACAGTACTAACCATTAAGCCACAATATAGTGCTAACCACTAAGCCACCATACAGTGCTAACCACTAAGCCACCATATAGTGCTAACAACTAAGCCGCCATATAGTGCTAACCACTGAGCCACCATGCAGTGATAAACACTGATCCACCATGCCATGCTAACCACTGAGCCACCCTTCAGTGCTAACCACTAAGCCACCATACAGTGCTAACCATTAAGCCACCATGTAGTGCTAACGACTGAGCCATCATGCAGTGCTAACCACTGAGCCACCATATAGTGCTAACTACTGATGCACCATGCCATGCTAACCACTGAGCCATCATGCAGTGCTAACCACTGAGCCACCATATAGTGCTAACTACTGATGCACCATGCCATGCTAACCACTGAGCCACCATGCAGTGCTAACCACTGAGCCACCATATAGTGCTAACCACTGATCCACCATGCCATGATAACCACTGAGCCACCCTTCAGTGCTAACCACTAAGCCACCATACAGTGCTAACCACTAAGCCGCCATACAGTGCTAACCACTGAGCCATCATGCAGTGCTAACCACTGAGCCACCATATAGTGCTAACTGCTGATCCACCATGCCGTGCTAACCACTGAGCCAGCATACAGTGCTAATCACTAAGCCACCATGCAGTGTTAACCACTGAGCCACCATACAGTGCTAACCACTAAGCCACCATATAGTGCTAACCACTAAGCCACCATATAGTGCTAACCACTGATCCACCATATAGTGGTAAACACTGGGCCACCATGCAGTGCTAACCACTGAGCCACCATGCAGTACTAACCACTAAGCCACCATATAGTGCTAACCACTGAGCCACCAAAAAGTGCTAACCACTGAGCCACCATGCTGCCCTTATGTTATAAGTGAAGAGTAAGCCACTGCAGGGATGAGGGTCTGAGGTGTGAGTGTGTGAGTGCAAAGACTGCTGAGCGGCGATCCCGCGCCCTGTTACTGACACGCAGGCCCAGTAACATGTTCTGTACACACTTAGGACCTCCGGGCCGGATGACGCACTTCCAGTCCGGCGGTCACCGCTCTCATTAAATACCCCGACCCTCTTCTACCGAGCACTAGCAGGGCGCCGGAGCGCCGCTCAGCAGACAAGACTGCACAGTAAGGCTACGTTCACACTTCCGTCTTCCAAATCTGCACAGGATCCGTCAAGACGTTGAAATGACGGATCCGGTGCAGATTGTGGAAAACGTGTGCACTGGGCCCGTCTTTCTGACGGACCCGTCGAGGCTATGTGCACCTGTTGTGTATGCGACGTCGCAGCGGTTTTCCACTGAGAAAACGCATACTCAACACAGGTTAAAAACAAATAAAAAGTATTCTCACCTACCGGCGTCCCGCACAGCGATGCTCCCGGCAGATAGCGTTCCTAGTATTACATGGCGAAATCTCGCGAGAAGCCGCATACACAACAGGTTCACATTTCAACGTCTTGATGGAGCATGTGCAGATTTGGAAGACGGAAGTGTGAAAGAAGCCTGAGCAGGCAACTACATTACCACTTGATACCAACGCTTTCCTGCACAGTGTCTTCTTCTTCTCTTTTCTCCTACTGTATATAGACCACTTGAATCTCCAGACCTCTCGCCTTATACAGTGAGGTCCATATATATTTGGACAGACAACATTTTTCTAATTTTGGTTACAGACATTACCAAAATGAATTTTAAACAAAACAATTCAGATGCAGTTGAAGTTCAGACTTTCAGCTTTCATTTGAGGGTATCCACATTAAAATTGGATGAAGGGTTTAGGAGTTTCAGCTCCTTAACATGTGCCACCCTGTTTTTAAAGGGACCAAAGTAATTGGAAAGATTAAATAATGTTAAATAAAATGTTCATTTCTGGTACTTGGCTGAAAACCCTTTGTTGGCAATGACTGCCTGAAGTCTTGAACTCATGGACATCACCAGACGCTGTTTCCTCCTTTTTGATGCTCTGCCTTCACTGTGGTGGTTTTCAGCTCCTGTTTGTTTGTGGCCTTTCTGTCTGAAGTTTAGTCTTTTTGGAAGTGCATTGAGCAGCAAGGTGAATTGCTGCTGAGGGGAAAAAAGAAAAAAAAAATCTCTTTAAATCTTCAGCTTAGCGAGTGTGAACGAGCTGTGTATGACCTGAGCGTAAGTGTGAACGGCGGTAAGTGTGACTTGTGATTCAGTGACTTTGGATTCAGGGAGTTTCCAAGGGAGGAATTACTGAATTGCTGTCTGTGTTTTATTGATACTTTGCATTTATTTTTTATTTAACGTTTCTGTCTGGTGCAATCCCCATTAGGAAATGTGCTCCACTATTGTTAATGTCATCCAGTGCACATCTTGCCACATGTGTGCAGTCCTTGATCAGCCGGTCGAGGGTGCATACTGCTGTGCGAGATGTTAGCACGTTGTGCATTTGGAAGCCCAGATTCTGGATCTAAATGTGCAGCTGGCAACACTGAGATCCATTGACAATATGGAAAGGATATGCTTCCGCCGGGTCTTACAGACGATGTGGTATGCTTTGGATCATGAGCTGGACCACGCCTTCACCATACTTTTCTCTTTCCATCATTCTGGTAGAGGTTGATCTTGGTTCCATCTGTCCATAGAATGTTCTTCCAGAACTGTGCGGCTTTTTTAGATGTTTTTTAGCCTTTTTCTTCTTGATGCTTATGAGTGGCTGCACCGTGCAGTGAACCCTCTGTATTTACTTTCATGCAGTCTTCTCTTTATGGTAGATTTGGATATTCATACGCTGACCTCCTGGAGAGTGTTGGTCACTTGGTTGGCTGTTGTGAAGGGGTTTCTCTTCACCATGGAGATTATTCTGCGATCATCCACCACTGTTGTCTTCTGTGGGCGCCCAGGTCTTTTTGCATTTATGAGTTCACCAGTGCTTTCTTTCTCAGGATGGACCAAACTGTAGATTTTGCCACTCCTAATATTGTAGCAATTTCTCAGATGGGTTTTTTCTGTTTTTGCAGCGTAAGGATGGCTTGTTTCACCTGCATGGAGAGCTTCTTTGACCACATGTTTACTTCACAGCAAAACCTTCCAAATGCAGCACCGCACCTCAAATCAACTCCAGGACTTTTATCTGCTTTATTGAGAATGACATAATGAAGGGATTGCCCACACCTGTCCATGAAATAGCCTTGGAGTCAATTGTCCAATTACTTTTGGTCCCTTTAAAAACAGGGTGGCACATGTTAAGGAGCTGAAACTCCTAAACCCTTCATCCAATTTTAATGTGGATACCCTCAAATGAAAGCTGAAAGTCGGAACTTCAACTGCATCTGAATTGTTTTGTTTAAAATTCATTGTGGTAATGTCTATAACCAAAATAAGAAAAATGTTGTCTCTGTCCAAATATATATGGACCTAACTGTATACGTTTGTACAATTACTGGATTTGATTCACTCTGGTTCTTGGCACCTACAAGGTTCTATTGTTGCTTCTTTTACTGTTTGACAACTCCCTAATGGATTTATGTTGCTTAATACATGTAACCTGTATACATGTACATATTTTATGTTTATATTTACCCTTGTTTTGTCTTTTAGCAATTATATGAGTGCGACTTGGGAGAGTCGAAACGTCAAAACAAGGCAGAGCTTCTTACCTGCCTAGGCCTCTAAACAAATGCACTATCAGGATGCAGTGGACCCATGTGGTTAAGATGGAGACAACACAGGTGCAGCATAACCGATGAGGCAGCCACTCTCAACCTACCAAACTAATGGAGGGGGTGGCTGCTTGGCACATTGCTGCACATAAAAAGTATAAACTAATACCTCACAAAAAAAATTTCTTATTTTTTTTGTGTTTTTTGCATTTTTTTCGGGGTGCAGTTGGGCCCATTTTTGTCTTGTAAACTGTGGTGTCTGTTCACATGGGGTGCATTTGGATAGCGCTGGACAGGCCCGCCTGATCTAATAGAAGGGTGTCACTACTAGGCCTGCCTGGATGCTGTGCATCTCCATTGTGTGAACAGCGCCACATACAAGTCTTTTATGTGCAGCAATGTGCCAAGCAGCCACCCCCTCCATTAGTTTGATAGGTTGAGAGTGGCTGCCTCATCGGTTATGCTGCACCTGTGTTGTCTCCATCTTAACCACATGGGTCCACTGCATCCTGATTGTGCATTTGTTTAGAGGCCTAGGCAGGTAAGAAGCTCTGCCTTGTTTTGCTGTTTTTTTCTATTTTTTGGAGGATCTCTGAATCCTCTTTTTGTGCTCTTGCTGTTTAGAGTCGAAACATCACAATACTATCTCAGCCACTTACTATATATATGTAATTTGCTCCCATGTGCTGTTCATGTTTAATAAATTTACACTATTTTACACAATGAGACAAACAATACAGTTTTTGACAGATGTAAAGTGTATGGCAAGCTACCAAGTAACATTTTGCAAAATCCCCAACAAACCATTCTAATAGGTAAAGTCAGGACTCACAACCCCCAGCCAGGGAAACACGTGCCCCCACCTCCCCCCCACCCCCGAAAATGAGATGCCCAATATTAGGTAATGTTGGCCTAAATGCATGCATCACTGCTGAAGCCAGCGGTCGTATACATCTGTCACATTGATGAACAAAATATGGTCACTGCGGCAAAGCTAAGCCCTTTGAGGACCACCGGAGAAATGCACCGAACATCACCAAATATTTAATGTGGAGTTGGACACAAGATATAACAGCGGCTGCAGAGCGGAATAACACTATTACATTATTTTTTCATTTCGCCTTACCATTGCAGACATATTAGAAATCAGAGTACTTGGTAATTGATGGGTTAACTTTTGCTAAGCCTACTGGGTGTTATCAGACAGCTTTCACTGGGGGCGTGGACTTCTTCCTGCATAAGTCACTATCTGATCACACCCACTGGGACTTAACAAAAGTTCACTTACTGGGTGCCAAATACTTTGATTGCCAATTCCACAAAGGAGAAGTGAAATTTAAAAGTAACAAAAAAGTTTAATTCCGCTCTGCAGCCGCTGTTACAATATGTCCAACTCAACATGAAACATTTGGTGAAAAACTCCATGAGTATTGGTTGTTTTTGTTTATTTCACCACATTCCCCGCTGCTAGACATTCTATACAAATCTTGTACAGATCTCCATTATGATTGTCTGTTAATATAGTAGAAAAAAAAATTCTAGAATTTTTTCTCTGTTCATTTCCCACAAAAACAAGCAAAAAGTATAAACAAAAATCGTTAAATAATAATTCAGCAAAAAATACAAATCTTCCAAAATCTGAGATGGCATAAAAATAAAACGAATTGCCAAAATAAAAAAATATTTCTGCTTTCAAAGAGTAAAACTGTTGGTGTAAGATTGGCATAAAAAACAACATAATTCTCACAGATTGGCTGAAGTCCCTGAGTGCAATGCCGCAATAAATACATATCAAGACTGTTAGGAAATAAACACATTTTTATTATTCTAAGTTTTCTTTTAACACTTTCTCGTATTGTTACATCTGTCATCAGAAGAAACATTTGTAAGAATTCAAAAAACAAAACAGCATCTGTTGTGTCAGTCTAGTGAGCAAAAACTGAAATAGTGCCGCAATTAGACAGAATGAAGGACTGGGAAAAAGTGTTACCTATCATTGTAGAGAAGGAGGAATAGGTGAGCTGTGACATCACCTATTGTGAATGGTGGATCCTGTGTTATCTACTGTATATAGAGGTGTTATCAGTCATTGTCACAGCTCACCTCCTCCTCCCATACAATGACTGATAACACCTCTATATACAGTAGATAACACAGGATCCAGCATACACAATAGGTGATGTCACAGCTCACCTCCTCTTCCTGTACAATGACTGATGACACCTCTATATACAGTAGATAACACAGGATCCACCATTCACAATAGGTGATGTCACAGCTCACCTCCTCTTCCTGTACAATGACTGATAACACCTCTATATACAGTAGATAACACAGGATCCACCATTCACAATAGGTGATGTCACAGCTGACCTCCTCCTCCTATACAATGACTGATCACACCTCTATATACAGTAGATAACACAGGATCCACCATTCACAATAGGTGATGTCACAGCTCACCTCCTCCTCCTGTACAATGACTGATAACACCTCTATATACAGTAGATAACACAGGATCCAGCATACACAATAGGTGATGTCACAGCTCACCTCCTCTTCCTGTACAATGACTGATGACACCTCTATATACAGTAGATAACACAGGATCCACCATTCACAATAGGTGATGTCACAGCTCACCTCCTCTTCCTGTACAATGACTGATAACACCTCTATATACAGTAGATAACACAGGATCCACCATTCACAATAGGTGATGTCACAGCTGACCTCCTCCTCCTATACAATGACTGATCACACCTCTATATACAGTAGATAACACAGGATCCACCATTCACAATAGGTGATGTCACAGCTCACCTCCTCCTCCTGTACAATGACTGATGACACCTCTATATACAGTAGATAACACAGGATCCACCATTCACAATAGGTGATGTCACAGCTCACCTCCTCCTCCTCCTGTACAATGACTGATAACATCTCTATATACAGTAGATAACACAGGATCCACCATTCACAATAGGTGATGTCACAGCTCACCTCCTCCTCCTGTACAATGACTGATAACATCTCTATATACAGTAGATAACACAGGATCCACCATTCACAATAGGTGATGTCACAGCTCACCTCCTCTTCCTGTACAATGACTGATAACACCTCTATATACAGTAGATAACACTACTTAAATCACAAATCACAACTCTACTTACAATACTTTAGCCCAAATGTTAATGGTGTCCAATAATCAGCATTTCAGGGGTTAAATACAAAGTATTCAGGAATAGCAGAGTTAAGTTTGCCACATGTTGGCCATTGTATTCTTTCACTGATACATCTCTGATGAGGAGATGGCATTTAATATGTGGGAATAGCCGGGGTCGCATAGTGTTTCAGCAGCAAATGGATGCACCAGTAATACGTCTATGACAAAGACGGAAATTAATGGTAAGTCTAGCAGGACATTGAGTAAGTGTGATTTGCCAGCAATGCGTCTATGACAGTTTGGGGAATGTGTGTCTATACTTATAACATATAATTTAACATCCATTTTCAAGCACAAAATAGAATGATGTGGCACTAGCGAGCCATTATTTCTCGGGCTGAGTACCCACTGACACGTCCAAACAGCCTTTTTGGAAAAAAAAAATTCTTTGAATGACCTTTAACTGGAAAATGTATTGTTTTAGCGAGTTCTGCCGAGACGATTCTGTAACAGCGCAGGTATTCCGTCTTACACATTTGGATTCTGTTTCTTCTACGTCTGTACTTGGACTCTGGTTTTGGGATGCACTGCTTTTATTAATTAAATACCAGTTTTTTGGGAAAAAGGTGGGGATTAACCCCTTATGACAAATCCATTGGCACTGACCAGTCAAGAAGTGGTGACAAAGGCATAACAACAGTTCCGCATACGAAATGTGTTGTGTCTATATAGCATAATATATTTTAATGCATGATAGAAGTGATCACATGATTGTAGACGCAATTCTCCTAAAGGGACAAAAAGAATCTCCCTCTGCCTCTTTCCTCTCTCCTATGCAGCCATGGTCTCTTCTCTCCCTGTCGGCCACCAGCTGCTTGTTTCTCCTCTGCCTCTTTCCTCTCTCCTATGCAGCTATGGTCTCTTCTCTCCCTGTCGGCCACCAGCTGCTTGTTTCTCCTCTGCCTCTTTCCTCTCTCCTATGCAGTTATGGTCTCTTCTCTCCCTGTCGGCCACCAGCTGCTTGTTTCTCCTCTGCCTCTTTCCTCTCTCCTATGCAGCTATGGTCTCTTCTCTCCCTGTCGGCCACCAGCTGCTTGTTTCTCCTCTGCCTCTTTCCTCTCTCCTATGCAGTTATGGTCTCTTCTCTCCCTGTCGGCCACCAGCTGCTTGTTTCTCCTCTGCCTCTTTCCTCTCTCCTATGCAGCTATGGTCTCTTCTCTCCGTGTCGGCCACCAGCTGCTTCTTTCTCCTCTGCCTCTTTCCTCACTCCTATGCAGCTATGGTCTCTTCTCTCCCTGTCGGCCACCAGCTGCTTGTTTCTCCTCTGCCTCTTTCCTCTCTCCTATGCAGTTATGGTATCTTCTCTCCCTGTCGGCCACCAGCTTCTTGTTTCTCCTCTGCCTCTTTCCTCTCTCCTATGCAGCTATGGTTTATTCTCTCCCTGTCGGCCACCAGCTGCTTGTTTCTCCACTGCCTCTTTCCTCTCTCCTATGCAGTTATGGTATCTTCTCTCCCTGTCGGCCACCAGCTGCTTCTTTCTCCTCTGCCTCTTTCCTCACTCCTATGCAGCTAAGGTCTCTTCTCTCCCTGTCGGCCACCAGCTGCTTGTTTCTCCTCTGCCTCTTTCCTCACTCCTATGCAGCTATGGTATCTTCTCTCCCTGTCGGCCACCAGCTGCTTATTTCTCCTCTGCCTCTTTCCTCACTCCTATGCAGTTATGGTCTCTTCTCTCCCTGTCGGCCACCAGCTGCTTGTTTCTCCTCTGCCTCTTTCCTCTCTCCTATGCAGCTATGGTATCTTCTCTCCCTGTCGGCCACCAGCTGCTTGTTTCTCCTCTGCCTCTTTCCTCTCTCCTATGCAGTTATGGTATCTTCTCTCCCTGTCGGCCACCAGCTGCTTCTTTCTCCTCTGCCTCTTTCCTCACTCCTATGCAGCTATGGTCTCTTCTCTCCCTGTCGGCCACCAGCTCATTGTTTCTCCTCTGCCTCTTTCCTCTCTCCTATGCAGCTATGGTATCTTCTATCCCTGTCGGCCACCAGCTGCTTCTTTCTCCTCTGCCTCTTTCCTCACTCCTATGCAGTTATGGTCTCTTCTCTCCCTGTCGGCCACCAGCTGCTTGTTTCTCCTCTGCCTCTTTCCTCTCTCCTATGCAGTTATGGTATCTTCTCTCCCTGTCGGCCACCAGCTGCTTCTTTCTCCTCTGCCTCTTTCCTCACTCCTATGCAGCTATGGTCTCTTCTCTCCCTGTCGGCCACCAGCTGCTTGTTTCTCCTCTGCCTCTTTCCTCTCTCCTATGCAGTTATGGTCTCTTCTCTCCCTGTCGGCCACCAGCTGCTTGTTTCTCCTCTGCCTCTTTCCTCTCTCCTATGCAGCTATGGTCTCTTCTCTCCGTGTCGGCCACCAGCTGCTTCTTTCTCCTCTGCCTCTTTCCTCACTCCTATGCAGCTATGGTCTCTTCTCTCCCTGTCGGCCACCAGCTGCTTGTTTCTCCTCTGCCTCTTTCCTCTCTCCTATGCAGTTATGGTATCTTCTCTCCCTGTCGGCCACCAGCTTCTTGTTTCTCCTCTGCCTCTTTCCTCTCTCCTATGCAGCTATGGTTTATTCTCTCCCTGTCGGCCACCAGCTGCTTGTTTCTCCTCTGCCTCTTTCCTCTCTCCTATGCAGTTATGGTATCTTCTCTCCCTGTCGGCCACCAGCTGCTTCTTTCTCCTCTGCCTCTTTCCTCACTCCTATGCAGCTAAGGTCTCTTCTCTCCCTGTCGGCCACCAGCTGCTTGTTTCTCCTCTGCCTCTTTCCTCTCTCCTATGCAGCTATGGTATCTTCTCTCCCTGTCGGCCACCAGCTGCTTCTTTCTCCTCTGCCTCTTTCCTCACTCCTATGCAGTTATGGTCTCTTCTCTCCCTGTCGGCCACCAGCTGCTTGTTTCTCCTCTGCCTCTTTCCTCTCTCCTATGCAGCTATGGTATCTTCTCTCCCTGTCGGCCACCAGCTGCTTGTTTCTCCTCTGCCTCTTTCCTCTCTCCTATGCAGTTATGGTATCTTCTCTCCCTGTCGGCCACCAGCTGCTTCTTTCTCCTCTGCCTCTTTCCTCACTCCTATGCAGCTATGGTCTCTTCTCTCCCTGTCGGCCACCAGCTCATTGTTTCTCCTCTGCCTCTTTCCTCTCTCCTATGCAGCTATGGTATCTTCTATCCCTGTCGGCCACCAGCTGCTTCTTTCTCCTCTGCCTCTTTCCTCACTCCTATGCAGTTATGGTCTCTTCTCTCCCTGTCGGCCACCAGCTGCTTGTTTCTCCTCTGCCTCTTTCCTCTCTCCTATGCAGCTATGGTATCTTCTCTCCCTGTCGGCCACCAGCTGCTTGTTTCTCCTCTGCCTCTTTCCTCTCTCCTATGCAGTTATGGTATCTTCTCTCCCTGTCGGCCACCAGCTGCTTGTTCCTCCTCTGCCTCTTTCCTCTCTCCTATGCAGTGGTCTCTTCTCTCACTGTCGGCCACCAGCTGCTTGTTTCTCCTCTGCCTCTTTCCTCTCTCCTATGCAGTTATGGTCTCTTCTCTCCCTGTCGGCCACCAGCTGCTTGTTTCTCCTCTGCCTCTTTCCTCTCTCCTATGCAGCTATGGTCTCTTCTCTCCCTGTCGGCCACCAGCTGCTTGTTTCTCCTCTGCCTCTTTCCTCTCTCCTATGCAGTTATGGTCTCTTCTCTCCCTGTCGGCCACCAGCTGCTTGTTTCTCCTCTGCCTCTTTACTCTCTCCTATGCAGTTATGGTCTCTTTTCTCCCTGTCGGCCACCAGCTGCTTGTTTCTCCTCTGTTTCTTTCCTCTCTCCTATGCAGCGATGGTCTCTTCTCTCCCTGTCGGCCACCAGCTGCTTGTTTCTCCTCTGCCTCTTTCCTCACTCCTATGCAGTTATGGTCTCTTCTCTCCCTGTGGCCCGGCAGCTGCTTGTTTCTCCTCTGCCTCTTTCCTCTCTCCTATGCAGTTATGGTCTCTTCTCTCCCTGTGGGCCACCAGCTGCTTGTTTCTCCTCTGTTTCTTTCCTCTCTCCTATGCAGCTATGGTCTCTTCTCTCCCTGTCGGCCACCAGCTGCTTGTTTCTCCTCTGCCTCTTTCCTCTCTCCTATGCAGTTATGGTCTCTTCTCTCCCTGTCGGCTGGCAGCTGCTTGTTTCTCCTCTGCCTCTTTCCTCTCTCCTATGCAGCGATGGTCTCTTCTCTCCCTGTGGCCCGGCAGCTGCTTGTTTCTCCTCTGCCTCTTTCCTCTCTCCTATGCAGCGATGGTCTCTTTTCTCCCTGTCGGCCGGCAGCTGCTTGTTTCTCCTCTGCCTCTTTCCTCTCTCCTATGCAGTTATGGTCTCTTCTCTCCCTGTCGGCCACCAGCTGCTTGTTTCTCCTCTGCCTCTTTCCTCTCTCCTATGCAGCTATGGTCTCTTCTCTCCCTGTCGGCCACCAGCTGCTTGTTTCTCCTCTGCTTCTTTCCTCACTCCTATGCAGTTATGGTCTCTTCTCTCCCTGTCGGCCGGCAGCTGATTGTTTCTCCTCTGCCTCTTTCCTCACTCCTATGCAGTTATGGTATTTTCTCTTCCTGTGGGCCGGCAGCTGATTGTTTCTCCTCTGCCTCTTTACTCTCTCCTATGCAGTTATGGTCTCTTCTCTCCCTGTCGGCCGGCAGCTGATTGTTTCTCCTCTGCCTCTTTACTCTCTCCTATGCAGTTATGGTCTCTTCTCTCCCTGTCGGCCGGCAGCTGATTGTTTCTCCTCTGCCTCTTTCCTCACTCCTATGCAGTTATGGTATTTTCTCTCCCTGTGGGCCGGCAGCTGATTGTTTCTCCTCTGCCTGTTTCCTCAATCCTATGCAGTTATGGTATTTTCTCTCCCTGTGGGCTGGCAGCTGCTTGTTTCTCCTTTCTCTCAGTCTTTTGACTCATCATTTTTGGTTTTGGGCTCTGATTTGTGTTTAGCTGCTTCTACCTCTTTACTCATTTCTCTGCAGTGGTGGTCTCTTCTCTTCTTGTGGCTGAGCAGCCGCTTGTTCTCCTTTCTCTCAGCTTCTATACTCACTCCTATGCAGTTCTTTTCTACCTCCCATTGGTAGCAGCTTGTTCCCTGTGAACATAAAGCAACACAATCTTTCTACATTAATATCTCTCTGCTTTATTTTGTCCCCTCTTGTTACAGCTAGATGCAGTAACCCGTGTCCACATAGTATCAAATCACTGCACAGCATGAAGGAGAGGAACAGAGCAGGAGAAAGAGAACCTGTGTCCACCATTGAGGGTGGACCTATACTCCAGCCACAGGAGAAACAGCAGGAGACACTGCTACAGTAGAACATGCAATATATTTACAAAACCGCACGCTGTTAATTGGTGTTTACCGTGCAAATACAATTTTTATCACATGCTCTATTGAGAATGGAGCAATCTTTTTCATAAGACATAATATGAATGTAATATCAATAACTTATTTAATATATAAAGCTGAATGTGTGTATGTGTGTATGTCCGGGATTGGCATCTGCACCGTCGCAGCTACAGCCACAGTTTGCACAGTCACACGTCTGGACCCCGAGAGCGTCATAGGCTACGTTGTGAGGCGAAATTTTAATCCCGTGCTTTCCAATTCACCAAACAATTTTACCCCTATATACATAATGGGAAAAAGTGAAAGGAAAAGTGTTGGAGGCAAATTGACAGCTGCCAGATGTGAACAAGGGGGACTTAAAGAGTGAGAGCGATGGCGCCAAAGAGTATATACCGTACAGTTGCTAAGATGTGGCCCCGACATGGGATACTCACCACACACGTGGATATGAACACACACACAAAAGGCGCCACACACTACCACGTGCTTGAACACATATACCACCCTCAGCACACATTTCACCACACATACACCAACCTCGCCACATAAAAGTCAAAACACAAGTCGCCGCTCAAAACTCGCCGCGCGCAAAACTCGCCACATGCAAAACTAGGCTCACGCAAAACTCGCCACACGTGCAAAGCTCACCTCATGGAAAACTCGCCACACCCAAAACTTGCACATGCGGAAAAATTGCCACATGCACAAAAGTTGCAACACATGCAAAAGTTGCACATACTCAAAACGCACCACACATAAAACTCGCCACGCGCAAAACTCGCCATGCGCAAAACTTGCTGCACACAACTTGCTACACTAACCTGTCACATGCAACTCGACACACAAAAAGTTGCTACACGCATGTCGCCACTCAAAACTCATCTCACAAAAGTCGCTACATGCATGTCGCCACACGCAACTCAACACACACAACTTGACACACGAAACTCGCCCTAAAACACACACGTCTGGTATTATCCTTCAAAAATAAAAATCTGATTAATAAGCAGACAAACTACAAGAGCAACAAATGTACCATATAGGAAATCCAGCAGCTGTCAGTCACATGACCTGTCTATTATGTGTATGTGTGAGCTAATATATACTGCCAGGGGGAGGGCTTCCTGTTGGCTGGGGATTTATCAGGCTGCCAATTTAGCTTACAAATACTGAGGTAAAAATACTGACCAAATAACGTGTGAACGAGGTCTAATACAGGAGGAGATGACACACAGGTATATACTACATACAGGGGAGATGACACACAGATATCTATATATATAATTGTCTAAGGGTTTTTCCGTCTGTCTGTCTTTCTGTCTGTCTGTCTGTCTTTCTGTCTGTCTGTCTGTCCTGGAAATCCCGCGTCTCTGATTGGTCGAGGCCTGGCTGCCTCGACCAATCAGAGACCGGCACAGCATCGACGTAGAAATCCCGCGTCTCTGATTGGTCGAGGCAGCCAGGCCTCGACCAATCAGCAACGGGCACAGCGACGATGATGTCATAAAGGACGTAGACATCCCGCGTCTCTGATTGGTCGAGGCCGCCAGGCCTCGACCAATCAGCAACAGGCACAGCGACGATGATGTCATAATGGTTGCCATGGCGACGATGATGTCATAAAGGTTGCCTCGACCAATCATCGACAGGCACAGCGATGATGATGTCATAATGGTTGCCATGGCGACGATGATGTCATAAAGGTTGCCACGACCAATCAGCAGTGGGCACAGCGACGATGATGTCATAATGGTTGCCATGGCGACGATGATGTCATAAAGGTTGCCTCGACCAATCAGCGATGGGCACAGTCTGCCGCGAATTCTGGAATCATCATTGTCCATATACTACGGGGACATGCATAATCTAGAATACCCGATGCGTTAGAATCGGGCCACAATCTAGTATACTATATACAGGGGAGATGACATACAGGTACATATATATACAGGAGGAGATGACACACAGGTATATACTATATACAGGAGGAGATGACACACAGGTATATACTATATACAGGAGCAGATGACACACAAGTATCTATATATATAATTGTCTATGGGTTTTTCCGTCTGTCTGTCTTTCTGTCTGTCTGTCTGTCTTTCTGTCTGTCTGTCTGTCTGTCCTGGAAATCCCACCTCTCTGATTGGTCGAGGCCGCCAGCGACGATGATACATAGTAACATAGTAACATAGTAACATAGTTAGTAAGGCCGAAAAAAGACATTTGTCCATCCAGTTCAGCCTATATTCCATCATAATAAATCCCCAGATCTACGTCCTTCTACAGAACCTAATAATTGTATGATACAATGTTGTTCTGCTCCAGGAAGACATCCAGGCCTCTCTTGAACCCCTCGACTGAGTTCGCCATCACCACCTCCTCAGGCAAGCAATTCCAGATTCTCACCGCCCTAACAGTAAAGAATCCTCTTCTATGTTGGTGGAAAAACCTTCTCTCCTCCAGACGCAAAGAATGCCCCCTTGTGCCCGTCACCTTCCTTGGTATAAACAGATCCTCAGCGAGATATTTGTATTGTCCCCTTATATACTTATACATGGTTATTAGATCGCCCCTCAGTCGTCTTTTTTCTAGACTAAATAATCCTAATTTCGCTAATCTATCTGGGTATTGTAGTTCTCCCATCCCCTTTATTAATTTTGTTGCCCTCCTTTGTACTCTCTCTAGTTCCATTATATCCTTCATATGATGTCATACAGGACGTAGACATCCCGCGTCTGATTCAGCGACGGGCACAGTATCGACGTAGATGTCATAATGGTTGCCATGGCGATGATGTCATAAAGGTTGCCTCGACCAATCAGCGACGGGCACAGTCTGCCGCGAATTCTGGAATCATCATTGTCCATATACTACGGGGACATGCATATTCTAGAATACCCGATGCGTTAGAATCAGGCCACAATCTAGTATACTATATACAGGAGCAGATGACACACAGGTATATACTACTAGATTGTGGCCTGGCGGCCTCGACCAATCAGAGAGCCGGGATTTCCAGGACAGACAGACAGACAGACAGAAAGACAGACAGACAGATGGAAAAACCCTTAGACAATTATATATATAGATATACAGGAGGAGATGACACACGTATATACTATATACAGGAGGAGATGACATATGGGTATATACTATATACAGGAGGAGCTGACACACAGGTATATACTATATACAGGAGGAGATGACACACAGGTATATACTATATACAGGAGCAGATGACACACAAGTGTATACTATATACAGGAGCAGATGACACACAGCTATATACTATATACAGGAGGAGATGACACACGTATATACTATATACAGGAGGAGATGACATATGGGTATATACTAGATACAGGAGGAGATGACACACAGGCATATACTATATACAGGAGGAGATGACACAGATATCTACTATATACAGGAGGAGACGACACACAGGTATATACTATATACAGGGGAGATGACACACACACATATATACTATATACAGGGGAGATGACACACAGGTATATACTATATACAGGGGAGATGACACACAGGTATATACTATATACAGGGGAGATGACACACAGATATATACTATATACAGGAGGAGATGACACACAGGTATATACTATATACAGGAGGAGATGACACACAGATATATACTATATACACGAGAGATGACACACAGGTATATACTATATACAGGAGGAGATGACACACACATATATACTATATACAGGAGGAGATGACACACAGGTATATACTATATACAGGGGAGATGACACACAGGTATATACTATATACAGGAGGAGATGACACACTGGTATATACTATATACAGGGGAGATGACACACAGGTATATACTATATACAGGGGAGATGACACACCGATATATACTATATACAGGAGAGATGACACACAGGTATATACTATATACAGGAGGAGATGACACACAGGTATATACTATATACAGGAGAGATGACACACAGGTATATACTATATACAGGAGGAGATGACATACAGGCATATACTATATACAGGAGGAGATGACACACTGGTATATACTATATACAGGTGAGATGACATACAGGTACATACTATATACAGGGGAGATGACACACAGGTATATACTATATACAGGGGAGATGACACACAGGTATATACTATATACAGGGAGATGACACACAGGTATATACAATATACAGGAGGAGATGACACACAGGTATATACTATATACAGGAGGAGATGACATACAGGCAGGGCCAGACTGGCCATCGGGAGATCTGGCAAATGCCAGAAGGGCCGGTGGCAGTAGTGGGCCGCTCGAGTATGCCGCTGTCGGCACACTCCCCCCGCTGTCGGCACACTCCTGGCCCCGCATTCAACTATACCGGCATCATAGACGCCGGTACAGTTGAATGCAATGATGGAGGAGAGAGAGCATCTGCTGTCGCTCTCTCTCCCATCATTTCCCGCTCTGCCTGCCGCTGACACTGTGGGTGCGCGATGACGTCATATCATCGCGCACCTGCTGTGTGACCAGACGGGCAGAATGCAGCTGCTGAGAGCGGAGGCTGGAGCAGCGCGGGGCAAGAGGAAAGGTGAGTAGAGTGTTTTTTTATTATTATTATTATTATATATCAATGAGTGATAGCTGGATTGTGGGGCTATTGGGGGGGCTGCATTACATTCTATGGGGCTGGGCTGCATTATATTGTATGGTGGCTGTGCTGCATTACATCCTATGGGAACTGGCTGCATTACATTCTATGGGGCTGTGCT
Source organism: Ranitomeya imitator (assembly GCF_032444005.1). Classification (NCBI taxonomy): domain Eukaryota; kingdom Metazoa; phylum Chordata; class Amphibia; order Anura; family Dendrobatidae; genus Ranitomeya; species Ranitomeya imitator. Next base: position 195,823,105 of record NC_091289.1, on the reverse strand, counting down.
GTATTACATTCTATGAGGCTGTGCTGTATTACATTCTATGGGGACTGGCTGCATTATATTGTATGGTGGCTGTGCTGCATTACATTCTATGGGAACTGGCTGTATTACATTCTATGGGGGCTGTGCTGCATTACATTCTATGGGGCTGGCTGCATTATATTGTATGGTGGCTGTGCTGCATTACATCCTATGGGAACTGGCTGCATTACATTCTATGGGGGCTGTGCTGCATTACATTCTATGGGGGCTGTGCTGCATTACATTCTGTGGGGGCTGTACTGCATTACATTCTATGGGGCCTATGCTGTATTACATTCTATGGGGGCTGTGCTGCATTACATTCTATGGGGGCTGTGCTGCATTACATTCTATGGGGCTGGCTGCATTATATTTTATGGTGGCTGTGCTGCATTACATTCTATGGGAACTGGCTGCATTACATTCTATAGGGGCTGTGCTGCATTACATTCTATGGGGGCTGTACTGCATTACATTCTATGGGGCCTGTGCTGTATTACATTCTATGGGGGCTGTGCTGCATTACATTCTATGGGGCCTGTGCTGTATTACATTCTATGGGGGCTGTGCTGCATTACATTCTATGGGGCTGGCTGCATTATATTGTATGGTGGCTGTGCTGCATTACATCCTATGGGAACTGGCTGCATTACATTCTATAGGGGCTGTGCTGCATTACATTCTATGGGGGCTGTACTGCATTACATTCTATGGGGCCTGTGCTGTATTACATTCTATGGGGGCTGTGCTGCATTACATTCTATGGGGCTGTGCTGTATTACATTCTATGGGGGCTGTGCTGCATTACATTCTATGGGGGCTGGCTGCATTACATTCTATGGGGACTGACTGCATTACATTCTATGGGGCTGTGCTGCATTACATTCTATGGGGGCTGTGCTGCATTACATTCTATGATGCTGGGCTGCATTACATTCTATGGGGCTGTGCTGCATTACATTCTATGGGGCTGTGCTGCATTACATTCTATGGGGCTGTGCTGCATTACATTCTATGGGGGCTGTGCTGTATTACATTCTATGGGGGCTGTGCTGCATTACATTCTATGGGGGCTGGCTGCATTACATTCTATGGGGACTGACTGCATTACATTCTATGGGGCTGTGCTGCATTACATTCTATGGGGGCTGTGCTGCATTACATTCTATGGTGCTGGGCTGCATTACATTCTATGGGGCTGTGCTGCATTACATTCTATGGGGCTGTGCTGCATTACATTCTATGGGGCTGTGCTGCATTACATTCTATGGGGGCTGTGCTGCATTACATTCTATGGGGACTGACTGCATTACATTCTATGGGGCTGTGCTGCATTACATTCTATGGGGGCTGTGCTGCATTACATTCTATGGGGCTGTGCTGCATTACATTCTATGGGGACTGACTGCATTACATTCTATGGGGCTGTGCTGCATTACATTCTATGGGGGCTGTGCTGTATTACATTCTATGGGGGCTGTGCTGCATTACATTCTATGGGGGCTGGCTGCATTACATTCTATGGGGACTGACTGCATTACATTCTATGGTGCTGGGCTGCATTACATTCTATGGGGCTGTGCTGCATTACATTCTATGGGGTTGTGCTGCATTACATTCTATGGGGACTGAGCTGTAATGCCGGATACAGCTGTAATTATATGTTATATAGTCGTGTTACACTCCCCTAACTTCTTGTAACCTACAAGTGTACAAAGATATTATACAGTCACCATGTGACAAGTGGGCCTGTGTGACTTCAAATGCCAGGGCTGAATTTTAGTCCCAGTCCGCCCCTGCATACAGGTACATACTACAGTTAGGGCCAGAAATATTTGGACAGTGACACAATTTTCGCGAGTTGGGCTCTGCATGCCACCACATTGGATTTGAAATGAAACCTCTACAACAGAATTCAAGTGCAGATTGTAACGTTTAATTTGAAAGGTTGAACAAAAATATCTGATAGAAAATGTAGGAATTGTACACATTTCTTTACAAACACTCCACATTTTAGGAGGTCAAAAGTAATTGGACAAATAAACATAACCCAAACAAAATATTTTTATTTTCAATATTTTGTTGCAAATCCTTTGGAGGCAATCACTGCCTTAAGTCTGGAACCCATGGACATCACCAAACGCTGGGTTTCCTCCTTCTTAATGCTTTGCCAGGCCTTTACAGCCGCAGCCTTCAGGTCTTGCTTGTTTGTGGGTCTTTCCGTCTTAAGTCTGGATTTGAGCAAGTGAAATGCATGCTCAATTGGGTTTAGATCTGGAGATTGACTTGGCCATTGCAGAATGTTCCACTTTTTGGCACTTGTAATGACCAGAGGTCCGAATAAGATCCAGTGAGTCACAAACCAAGACCAAGGCAGAAATCTCCAACGGTATTTACTCAAAGGCAGAATAATCAAGGTAATATGGAGAATATTAAGGCAGATGCACCCCAAAGATACACTAATTCAGCAGCAGCTGAAATCACTGTGCCACTCAAAGGTCTCCTGAGAACTGTGTCCTACAACAGACTAGTAAGAAATTTACCTAACAGGCAACTAAAAACAGGAACAAGTGTAAATTGAATGTAGTGTTATTAAGGGAGCCCCTGGAATGGCACATTGAGTATAACTTACACAACTCTAATATAAGATACACCTCTAAAGTAACAATTTAACACTCTGAGCAGAGATACCCAGGTATCTATAACTATGGTACCGTATCCTGAGATGGATTTCCTCTCAGGCAGGAATCCGCAGAGGCTGTAGCCAGTTCATATCTTCAGCGCCAATAAGTTACAGCAAACTCCTCTTGTCTTGTCGGCCGATGCCGAGCCCAAACGCCGGGGACTTAGTTAGTGGTCTCACGATGTAGTCTCTGCTTCTGTAGCTCCTAGGAATGGTTCCACGACAATCCGTCCGTCTCTGTATCAGCAGTCTGTCCAGACTTGTTCCTCCACTCAATGCACAGGGAATCCACAGACTTCTAAATTCGTACTGGGTTCTTAGCAAAGTCTCCGTCTTTTCTTAGATAAAGGGTTAGCTCCTCTCCAGGAAACGTTAGCAACACAAGTCTCTCACAGAGTTAAACAAAAGGTTAGCTCTTCTCCAGGGGAACGTTAGCAACAAAAAGTCTCTCAAAAGCTTCTTTTCCTCCAAAAACACTTGCAGTAAATCCACACAGTCTCTTTTTAAGATCTCACAGCAGCTTCTCCTTTTCTTCCCGCCTTTTCTCTCTCAGCTCTCACTTCCTACTTTCACTTTACACTCGAGACACTAGACCCCACCCAGCAGCACACATTGTCTCTGGGAGGTCTGTCCTCTGCTGCAACAGGCAAAAACCACAGGGTCCTAGTGCCCTCTCAGTGGGACTACAGTTCACCCACTTACACACTCATGAACTCCTGGGTAGCTTTGGCTGTATGCTTGGGGTCATTGTTCATCTGTACTATGAAGCGCCGTCCAATCAACTTTGCAGCATTTGGCTGAATCTGGGCTGAAAGTATATCCCGGTACACTTCAGAATTCATCCGGCTACTCTTGTCTGCTCTTATGTCATCAATAAACACAAGTGACCCAGTGCCATTGAAAGCCATGCATGCCCATGCCATCACGTTGCCTCCACCATGTTTTACAGAGGATGTGGTGTGCCTTGGATCATGTGCCGTTCCCTTTCTTCTCCCCATCATTCTGGTACAGGTTGATCTTTGTCTCATCTGTCCATAGAATACTTTTCCAGAACTGAGCTGGCTTCTTGAGGTGTTTTTCTGTCTATTTTTGGTATTGATGAATGGTTTGCATCTAGATGTGAACCCTTTGTATTTACTGTCATGGAGTCTTCTCTTTACTGTTGACTTAGAGACAGATACACCTACTTCACTGAGAGTGTTCTGGACTTCAGTTGATGTTGTGAACGGGTTCTTCTTCACCAAATTAAGTATGCGGCGATCATCCACCACTGTTGTCATCCGTGGACGCCCAGGCCTTTTTGAGTTCCCAAGCTCACCAGTCAATTCCTTTTTTCTCAGAATGTACCCAACTGTTGATTTTGCTACTCCAAGCATGTCTGCTATCTCTCTGATGGATTTTTTCTTTTTTTTCAGCCTCAGGATGTTCTGCTTCATCTCAATTGAGAGTTCCTTTGACCGCATGTTGTCTGCTCACAGCAACAGCTTCCAAATGCAAAACCACACACCTGGAATCCACCCCTGACCTTTTAACTACTTCATTGATTACAGGTTAACGAGGGAGACACCTTCAGAGTTAATTGCAGCCCTTAGAGTCCATTGTCCAATTACTTTTGGTCCCTTGAAAAAGAGGACGCTATGCATTACAGAGCTATGATTCCTAAACCCTTTCTCCGATTTGGATGTGGAAACTATCATATTGCAGCTGGGAGTGTGCACTTGCAGCCCATATTATATATATAATTGTATTTCTGAACATGTTTTTGTAAACAGCTAAAATAACAAAACTTGTGTCACTGTCCAAATATTTCTGGCCCTAACTGTATATACAGGAGGAGATGACACACAGGTATATACTATATACAGGAGGAGATGACCCACAGGTATATATTATATACAGGGGAGATGACACACGTATATACTATATACAGGAGGAGATGACACACAGGTATATACTATATACAGGAGGAGATGACACACGGATATATACTATATACAGGAGCAGATGACACACAGGTATATACTATATACAGGAGGAGATGACACACGGATATATACTATATACAGGAGCAGATGACACACAGGTATATACTATATACAGGAGGAGATGACATACAGGTACATACTATATAGAGGAGGAGATAACACACAGGTATATACTATATACAGGAGGAGATGACTTACAGGTATATACTATATTCAGGAGGAGATGACTTACAGGTATATACTATATGATACTGATGATGGAGGTGATCGGCGGTCACCAGACACTGATGATGGAGGCGGTCACCAGACACTGATGATGGAGGCGATCGGCGGTCACCAGACACTGATGATGGAGGCGATCGGCGGTCACCAGATACTGATGATGGAGGTGTTCGGCGGTCACCAGATACTGATGATGGAGGCGATCGGCGGTCACCAGATACTGATGATGGAGGCGATCGGCGGTCACCAGATACTGATGATGGAGGAGACGGACGGTTACCAGATACTGATGGAGGTGATGGGCGGTCACCAGATACTGATGATGGAGGAGACGGACGGTCACCAGATACTGATGATGGAGGTGACGGGCGGTCACCAGATACTGATGATGGAGGAGACGGACGGTCACCAGATACTGATGATGGAGGCGATCGGTGGTCACCAGATACTGATGATGGAGGAGACGGACGGTCACCAGATACTGATGATGGAGGCGATCGGCGGTCACCAGATCCTGATGATGGAGGCGATCGGCGGTCACCAGACACTGATGATGGAGGTGATCGGCGGTCACCAGACACTGATGATGGAGGCGGTCACCAGACACTGATGATGGAGGCGATCGGCGGTCACCAGACACTGATGATGGAGGCGATCGGCGGTCACCAGATACTGATGATGGAGGTGTTCGGCGGTCACCAGTTACTGATGATGGAGGCGATCGGCGGTCACCAGATACTGATGATGGAGGCGATCGGCGGTCACCAGATACTGATGATGGAGGAGACGGACGGTTACCAGATACTGATGGAGGTGATGGGCGGTCACCAGATACTGATGATGGAGGAGACGGACGGTCACCAGATACTGATGATGGAGGTGACGGGCGGTCACCAGATACTGATGATGGAGGAGACGGACGGTCACCAGATACTGATGATGGAGGCGATCGGTGGTCACCAGATACTGATGATGGAGGAGACGGACGGTCACCAGATACTGATGATGGAGGCGATCGGCGGTCACCAGATCCTGATGATGGAGGCGATCGGCGGTCACCAGACACTGATGATGGAGGTGATCGGTGGTCACCAGACACTGATGATGGAGGCGATCGGCGGTCACCAGACACTGATGATGGAGGCGATCGGCGGTCACCAGACACTGATGATGGAGGCGATCGGCGGTCACCAGATACTGATGATGGAGGCAATCGGCGGTCACCAGACACTGATGATGGAGGCGATCGGCGGTCACCAGACACTGATGATGGAGGCGATCGGCGGTCACCAGACACTGATGATGGAGGCGATCGGCGGTCACCAGATCCTGATGATGGAGGCGATCGGCGGTCACCAGACACTGATGATGGAGGTGATCGGTGGTCACCAGACACTGATGATGGAGGCGATCGGCGGTCACCAGACACTGATGATGGAGGAGATCGGCGGTCACCAGACACTGATGATGGAGGCGATTGGCGGTCACCAGACACTGATGGGATTTAGCTTTCTTTCTTCTTCACTTTGCATTTTGTTAATTGATAACCATAAACCATGAACTCTTCCAGTTTTGGCAGCCTCTTCCTCCGCGGTACCGTTTGCCCTGTGCTGTGCGCTTCCTGCCCCCGGACACCTATGGACACGGCTGGAGCGAGCGCTGCGCACACATCTATAGAAATAGCACAAGGAGCACAGTAAATCCGAGCATCCAGTGAGAAGCAATAGTAAAAAAACGATGATTTATGTAGAGGACGAGGGTCAGCGGAGCTACGTTCTACTGAATGAACAGCCGCCTCTAAATAACAAGGCGCATACAGTGCACTTCAATAAATCAAGCACTAGGTAATTTTCGCTGCTTAGCGGCACAGAACAATGTGACGGGGTGGAATGTGTGCGCGCTGATGTCCTGCGCCACCATTGTACTGTATATGGATAAAAGGTCAGGTCCAGCCTTCTCCGCTGGGAGACCAGACGCTTCTCCAGCCTGATTGAGAGGACGTTTTTTTCTTTTTTACGGAGATTATAATAAATGTCAAGAGCTGACAACGGCCCTGACAACAGTCTCTCTTTTTTACTTAATATTATTTATTTGTTTGCCCCTTTATTTTATTATGGAGAAATAAAACCGAATAACGTCCCAGATCTGCCCGTCCGCTCATTGTTGGGATAATCCACCTTTTCTCTGCACTGCGCTGATGACCCCCCCACCCCCCCAATCAATAGGTGATTGACTGCACCACACTGCCATCTACTGGCGGACGGACAGCACTGCTGCCTGGATGATGTCTCCTGACAACTCTTTATATATGAACCTTACACTGAAGAAAACCCTTCCAAGAGTTTTATGATAACATAAAATGTTTTTTTTTTGTTTGAAAAGAATACAAATGCTAAATCTCGCTGAGCAAGGACGGTAAATCTGCTGTGTCCTGTGTCTGATCTCCCTGCAGGAAATCCATAATTAGGAAACGCATCGACACAGAATGCATGAGTGGCTGCAAGGAAAAAAAGAAGGGGGCCGATATAGCAACTGAAGGATTCCTGCAATTCATATAGTTTGTAAGGTGTTCATGTAAAATTCTAGGAAAAATATGATGTCACTACAGGAATAAACACAACCAAACCAGATCTCATACTTTGCACTGACGAGGGGCAGTATCCCGAAACACGGTGTCTGCAAATTAACATTCTGCTTTGGCTTTTATCCTAAGTCATGTGACAAGGCTCGATAAAGGGTCGACATTGACTTGTAGGATCGCTACTTCCAATAGGTGGCGCTAGAGTTCTTCCTCTCTGAAGAGACAATTTGCATGATTAACAGGAATAAAGTAATGATAGACATGGAGAACTACACGGATCAGCATGCCCACCAAGCCATTCGTGTCATATGATCACTTTCCCAACCATAATGTCTTATCACCACCTGTGTACTTCCAGTCATTGTGGAACTATAATGTTCAGCATGCCCTCACGAGCCCAGCATTGCTTCTGGTGATGAAAACTCATGGGATTTTCCAGTCCATAAAATACATTGGGAGAATCGCGTTCTGTTTTATTTGCTTTAATTCCACAACATATTAATTGCAAATCCAGCAAATTATAATGACTGGAGAACTGCAAAATGATTTATGAATCTGCAAAATGGATTAAGAAAATGCTGCAACGTGTCTGTAATGTGGAAATATTGGGGGCCGCCGGCAGGACACATCGTAGCGGGGGTGGGACGGGGCGGCCAGGACTGGGGGCAGGGGATTTAGAGGGAAGTTTAGCAAACATAATGGGGAGTGATTATACTATATGGAGACTATGGGGAGTTCAGTATCATGTATGGAGGACTATGGAGAGTCAATTATACTATATGGAGGACTATGGGGAGTGAATTATACTATATGGAGACTATAGGGAGTTCAGTATCATGTATGGAGGACTATGGGGAGTGAATTATATTATATGGAGGACTATGCAGAGTACATTATACTATATGGAGGACTATGCAGAGTACATTATACTCTATGGAGGACCATGGGGAGTGAATTATACTATATGGAGACTATGGGGAGTTCAGTATCATGTATGGAGGACTATGGAGAGTCAATTATACTATATGGAGGACTATGGGGAGTGAATTATACTATATGGAGGACTATGCAGAGTACATTATACTCTATGGAGGACTATGGGGAGTGAATTATATTATATGGAGGACTATGGAGAGTGCAGTATCATATATGGAGGACTATGGGGAGTGAATTATACTATATGGAGGACTATGGGGAGTGAATTATACTATATGGAGGACTATGCAGAGTACATTATACTATATGGAGGACTATGCAGAGTACATTATACTATATGGAGGACTATGCAGAGTACATTATACTATATGGAGGACTATGGGGAGTGAATTATATTATATGGAGGACTATGGGGAGTGATTATACTATATGGAGGACTATGGAGAGTGAATTATACTATATGGAGGACTATGCAGAGTACATTATACTATATGGAGGACTATGCAGAGTACATTATACTCTATGGAGGACTATAGGGAGTGCAATATACTTAATGGGGGACTATGGAGAGTGCAGTATCATATATGGAGGACTATGGAGAGTGAATTATACTATATGGAGACTATGGGGAGTTCAGTATCATGTAAGGAGGACTATGGAGAGTGAATTATACTATATGGAGGACTATGGAGAGTGAATTATACTATATGGAGGACTATGGGGAGTGAATTATACTATATGGAGGACTATGGAGAGTCAATTATACTATATGGAGGACTATGCAGAGTACATTATACTCTATGGAGGACTATAGGGAGTGCAATATATTTAATGGAGGACTATGGAGAGTGCAGTATCATATATGGATGACTATGGGGAGTGAATTATACTATATGGAGACTATGGGGAGTTCAGTATCATGTAAGAAGGACTATGGAGAGTGAATTATACTATATGGAGGACTATGGGGAGTGAATTATACTATATCGAGGACTATGGGGAGTGAATTATACTATATCGAGGACTATGGGGAGTGAATTATACTATATGGAGACTATGGGGAGTTCAGTATCATGTAAGGAGGACTATGGAGAGTGAATTATACTATATGGAGGACTATGGGGAGTGAATTATACTATATGGAGACTACGGGGAGTTCAGTATCATGTAAGGAGGACTATGGAGAGTGAATTAAACTATATGGAGGACTATGGGGAGTGAATTATACTATATGGAGGACTATAGAGAGTGAATTATACTATATGGAGGACTATGGGGAGTCAATTATACTATATGGAGGACTGTGGGGAGTGAATTATACTATATGGAGGACTAGATAGCCAGCACTAATTGGCCGCAGGGATAGCGTGATACTGGAATGGCACCAGCACCGCAAATGTATATAGCTGTTATTATTTTACTGGGGGAAAACATAAGGATCGAGTAGTGGAAAATCTCTTGAAATTTGGATTAAAAAATATTTTTACCTGTGACAACAGACAGCTATGACCTGTGTCTACTACTATGGACTGGCTGGGGCTGACAATACTGCTGCTGTTACATGTGCTGCAAACTCTCACATTCTGACTGATATATGACATCGCTCAGGTATTTACCTGTATATCACCTTGACCATTGCAGGGCAATGACTGGCACACGGTGCAGGCAACATAGAAATAAGGGCAGGGTAGGGGAGCAGTACTAGCTGGTAAGATGTGAAGGCAGTGTAATGCATGACCCATGGTGGAGGCAGCATAGTGACTGACATGGTGGAGGCGGTGTTGTGACTGACATGGTGGAGGCGGTGTAGTCACAGACACATGGTGGAGGCGGTGTAGTCACAGACACATGGTGGAGGCGGTGTAGTCACAGACACATGGTGGAGGCGGTGTAGTCCCAGACACATGGTGGAGACGGTGTAGTCACAGACACATGGTGGAGGCGGTGTAGTCACAGACACATGGTGGAGGCGGTGTAGTCCCAGACACATGGTGGAGGCGGTGTAGTCACAGACACATAGTGGAGGTCGTGTAGTCACAGACACATAGTGGAGGCGGTGTAGTGACTGACATGGTGGAGGCGGTGTAGTCACAGACACATGGTGGAGGCGGTGTAGTGACTGACATGGTGGAGGCAGTGTAGTCACAGACACATGGTGGAGGCGGTGTAGGGACTGACATGGTGGAGGCGCTGTAGTGACTGACATGGTGGAGAAGGTGTAGTCACAGACACATGGTGGAGGCGGTGTAGGGACTGACATGGTGGAGGCGGTGTAGTGACTGATATGGTGGAGGCAGTGTAGTCACAGACACATGGAGGCAGTGTAGGGACTGACATGGTGGAGGCGCTGTAGTGACTGACATGGTGGAGAAGGTGTAGTCACAGACACATGGTGGAGGCGGTGTAGGGACTGACATGGTGGAGGCGGTGTAGTGACTGATATGGTGGAGGCAGTGTTGTCACAGACACATGGAGGCGGTGTAGGGACTGACATGGTGGAGGCGCTGTAGTGACTGACATGGTGGAGAAGGTGTAGTCACAGACACATGGTGGAGGCGGTGTAGGGACTGACATGGTGGAGGCGGTGTAGTGACTGACATGGTGGAAGCAGTGTAGTGACAGACACATGGTGGAGGCAGTGTAGTGACAGACACATGGTGGAGGCGGTGTAGTGACTGACATGGTGGAGGCGGTGTAGTCACAGACACATGGTGGAGGCAGTGTAGTGACAGACACATGGTGGAGGCAGTGTAGTGACTGACATGGTGGAGGCGGTGTAGTGACTGACATGGTGGAGGCGGTGTAGTGACTGACATGGTGGAGGCGGTGTAGTCACAGACACATGGTGGAGGCAGTGTAGTGACAGACACATGGTGGAGGCGGTGTAGTGACTGACATGGTGGAGGCGGTGTAGTGACTGACATGGTGGAGGCGGTGTAGGGACTGACATGGTGGAGGCGCTGTAGTGACTGACATGGTGGAGAAGGTGTAGTCACAGACACATGGTGGAGGCGGTGTAGGGACTGACATGGTGGAGGCGGTGTAGTGACTGACATGGTGGAGGCAGTGTAGTCACAGACACATGGAGGCGGTGTAGGGACTGACATGGTGGAGGCGCTGTAGTGACTGACATGGTGGAGAAGGTGTAGTCACAGACACATGGTGGAGGCGGTGTAGGGACTGACATGGTAGAGGCGGTGTAGTGACTGACATGGTGGAAGCAGTGTAGTGACAGACACATGGTGGAGGCAGTGAAGTGACTGACATGGTGGAGGCAGTGTAGTCACAGACACATGGTGGAGGCGGTGTAGTCACAGACACATGGTGGAGGCGGTGTAGTGACTGACATGGTGGAGGCGGTGTAGTCACAGACACATGGAGGCGGTGTAGGGACTGACATGGTGGAGGCGCTGTAGTGACTGACATGGTGGAGAAGGTGTAGTCACAGACACATGGTGGAGGCGGTGTAGTGACTGACATGGTGGAGGCGGTGTAGTGACTGACATGGTGGAAGCAGTGTAGTGACAGACACATGGTGGAGGCAGTGAAGTGACTGACATGGTGGAGGCGGTGTAGTCACAGACACATGGTGGAGGCGGTGTAGTCACAGACACATGGTGGAGGCGGTGTAGTGACTGACATGGTGGAGGCGGTGTAGTGACTGACATGGTGGAGGCGGTGTAGTGACCAGTTCGGGGTGGAAACAGTGATGTGACTGATGTAAGTGATGGAAAGTGCAGCGACTGGAGTAGGGTGGTGGATCTGGTGTTCTTTGAGCTGACGGAGACTCTTCACTTATCCTAGAAGGCACTTGAAATATGCAAATTCTCTCCTCAGGACTCCTCCCCTGGCTTACAGATGCCCTCCTTTCAGCTGCAACCGCCAAAACCCAGTGTTCTTTGAGCTTGCAGAGATTCTTCAATTATCCCAGAATGCCCTGGGAACATGCAGATTCTGTCCTCAGGACTCCTCCCCTGGTTTACCAATGTCATCCTTTAAGCTGCAACAGTCAAAATCCAGTGGTCTTTGAGCTCGCGGAGACTCTTCACATATCCCAGAAAGCTCTGGGAATATGCATATTCTCTCCTCAGGACTCCTCCCCTGGCTTACCAAAGCTCTCCTTTCAGCTGCAACAACCAAAGTCTAGTGTTCTTTGAGCTCGCGGAGACTCTTCATTTATCCCAGAATGCCCTGGGGACAAGCATATTCTCTCCTCAGGACTCCTCCCCTGATTTACAGATGCCCTGCTTTCAGCTGCAACCGCCAAAATTCAGTGTTCTTTGTGCTTGCGGAGACTCTTCACATATCCCAGAATGCTCTGGGAATATGCATATTCTCTCTTCAGGACTCCTCCCCTGGTTTACTGATGCCCTCCTTTCAACTGCAACAGCCAAAACCCGGTGTTCTTTGAGCTCGCAGAGACTCTTCATTTATCCCAGAATGCCCTGGGGACACGCAAATTCTCTCTTTAGGACTCCTCCCCTGGTTTACCGATGCCCTCCTTTCAGCTGCAGAGGCAGTATAGTGACTGACACGTGGTGGAGGCGGTGTAGTGACCAACACATGGTGGAGGCGGTGTAGTGACCGACACGTGGTGGAGGCGGTGTAGTGACCGACACGTGGTGGAGGCGGTGTAGTGACCGACACATGGTGGAGGCAGTATATTGATCAACACGGTGTGGAAGCACTGTAGTGACAGACACATGGTGGAGGCGGTGTAGTGACTGACACGTGGTGGAGGCAGTGAAGTGACTGACACGTGGTGGAGACACTGTAGTGACTGACACATGGTGGAGGCAGTGTATTGATTGACACGTGGTGGAGGCGGTGTAGTGACTGACACGTGGTGGAGGCGGTGTAGTGACTGACTTGTGGTGGAGGCAGTGTAGTGACTGACACGTGGTGGAGGTAGTGTAGTGACTGACACGTGGTGGAGGCGGTATAGGGACTGACACGGGGTGGAGGTGGTATAGTGACTGACACGTGGTGGAGGTAGTGTAGTGACTGACACGTGGTGGAGGCGTTGTAGGGACTGACACGGGGTGGAGGTGGTATAGTGACTGACACGTGGTGGAGGTAGTGTAGTGACTGACACGTGGTGGAGGCAGTGTAGTGACTGACATGTGGTGGAGGCAGTGTAATGACACGTGGTGAAGGCAGTGTAGTGACTGACACGTGCAGGGCCGCCATCAGGGCATTACAGCCGTGACTGGCGTATGGGGCCCGGTGAGCAGAGGGGGCCCGCATCGGGCCCCCTCTTACCTGCTCACCGGGCCCCTACCGGCAGCCGCAGGCTGAACCGGGCCCTTAGCGGCGGCCGGCGCTACAGCTGTACGCTATTGACATGCGGGCCCGCGCCCACACGTCAATAGTTAACAGCCGCCAGCCGCAGCGTGCAGGTCGCCGGCGTCTGACGTCATTGTCAGTCGCCGGCGAGTGCACGGTGCAGCTGCGTGGCGAGATCAGGAGCGCGGCAGGTAAGTAGAACTTTTTTTTTTTTCTATTGAGAGCGGCGATCGGGGTGGGGGGGGCAGAAGGCTGGACACAGAGGGGGCAGAAGGCCGCTGGACACAGGGGGGCAGTAAAGCTGGACACAGGGGGGGCAGAAGGATGGACACAGAGGGGGCAGAAGGCCGCTGTGCACAGGGGGGCAGAAGGCCACTGGACACAGGGGGGGCAGTAAAGCTGGACACAGGGGGGGCAGAAGGCCGCTGGACACAGGGGGGCAGTAAAGCTGGACACAGAGGGGGCAGAAGGCCGCTGGACACAGGGGGGCAGTAAAGCTGGACACAGGGGGGGCAGTAAAGCTGGACACAGGGGGGGCAGAAGGCTGGACACAGGGGGGCAGTAAAGCTGGACACAGGGGGGGCAGAAGGCTGGACACAGAGGGGGGCAGTAAAGCTGGACACAGAGGGGGCAGTAAAGCTGGACACAGAGGGGACAGTAAAGCTGGACACAGGGGGGGCAGAAAGCTGGACACAGAGGGGGCAGAAAGCTGGACACAGGGGGGGGCAGAAAGCTGGACACAGGGGGGGCAGAAAGCTGAACACAGGGGGGGCAGAAAGCTGGACACAGGAGGGGGGGCAGAAAGCTGGACACAGGGGGGGGGGCAGAAAGCTGGACACGGGGGGGCAGAAAGCTGGACACAGGGGGGGGCAGAAAGCTGGACACATGGGGGGCAGAAAGCTGGACACGGGGCAGAGTGCTGGACAGAGATGGGGCAGAGTGCTGGACAGAGATGGGGCAGAGTGCTGGACAGAGATGGGGCAAAGTGCTGGACAGAGATGGGGCAGAGTGCTTGACAGAGATGGGCCAGGATTGGACACAGATGGGGCAGAGTGCTGGACAGAGATGGGGCAGAGTGCTGGACAGAGATGGGGCAGAGTGCTGGACAGAGATGGGGCAGAGTGCTGGACAGAGATGGGGCAGAGTGCTGGACAGAGATGGGGCAGAGTGCTGGACAGAGATGGGGCAGAGTGCTGGACAGAGATGGGGCAGAGTGTTGGACAGAGATGGGGCAGAGTGCTGGACAGAGATGGGGCAGAGTGCTGGACAGAGATGGGGCAGAGTGCTGGACAGAGATGGGGCAGAGTGCTGGACAGAGATGGGGCAGAGTGCTGGACAGAGATGGGGCAGAGTGCTGGACAGAGATGGGGCAGAGTGCTGGACAGAGATGGGGCAGAGTGCTGGACAGAGATGGGGCAAAGTGCTGGACACAGATGGGGCAGAGTGCTGGACATAAATGGGGCAGGATTGGAAACAGATGGGGCAGAATGGAGACAGATGGGGCAAGATTGGAGACAGATGGGGCAGGATGGATACGATGGAGACAGATGGGGCAGGATGGGGAGATCATATGGGGCAGAATGGATACTCATGAGGGCAGGATGGGAGAACATATGGCTGGAGCCTGGAATGAGACACACGGGGGCTAGGATGGTGAATATTACCATAGGGGCTAATTAAGGGATATTATTATTGCAGTGATGTATTTATTTTATTTTTTGAGCATACTGTTTTAAATGGGGGGCGGTCCTGTTACTGTGTAGAGTGATACTATGTTGCCTTCTTCATGTGGTGTAATGTAGAAGTTGGGAAAATTAAGTAATGTGTTCTACAAGCGGAACTCATAGTTAGTTAGTTAGTTAGTTAGGGATTCAAGCTTGAGGAGGCTAATTTGCATATTCCAGGTGCCTTCTGGGAAAAGCGAAGAGTCTCCCTAAGCTAGAAGATCGTTGGGTACAGCCGGGACCAGCTGCTTGGAAAGAATCACCAAACCAGGGATTCAAGCTTGAGGAGGCTAATTTGCATATTCCAGGTGCCTTCTGGGAAAAGCGAAGAGTCTCCCTAAGCTAGAAGATCGTTGGGTACAGCCGGGACCAGCTGCTTGGAAAGAATCACCAAACCAGGGATTCAAGCTTGAGGAGGCTAATTTGCATCTTCCAGGTGCCTTCTGGGAAAAGCGAAGAGTCTCCCTAAGCTAGAAGATCGTTGGGTACAGCCGGGACCAGCTGCTTGGAAAGAATCACCAAACCAGGGATTCAAGCTTGAGGAGGCTAATTTGCATATTCCAGGTGCCTTCTGGGAAAAGCGAAGAGTCTCCCTAAGCTAGAAGATCGTTGGGTACAGCCGGGACCAGCTGCTTGGAAAGAATCACCAAACCAGGGATTCAAGCTTGAGGAGGCTAATTTGCATATTCCAGGTGCCTTCTGGGAAAAGCGAAGAGTCTCCCTAAGCTAGAAGATCGTTGGGTACAGCCGGGACCAGCTGCTTGGAAAGAATCACCAAACCAGGGATTCAAGCTTCAGGAGGCTAATTTGCATCTTCCAGGTGCCTTCTGGGAAAAGCGAAGAGTCTCCCTAAGCTAGAAGATCGTTGGGTACAGCCGGGACCAGCTGCTTGGAAAGAATCACCAAACCAGGGATTCAAGCTTGAGGAGGCTAATTTGCATCTTCCAGGTGCCTTCTGGGAAAAGCGAAGAGTCTCCCTAAGCTAGAAGATCGTTGGGTACAGCCGGGACCAGCTGCTTGGAAAGAATCACCAAACCAGGGATTCAAGCTTGAGGAGGCTAATTTGCATCTTCCAGGTGCCTTCTGGGAAAAGCGAAGAGTCTCCCTAAGCTAGAAGATCGTTGGGTACAGCCGGGACCAGCTGCTTGGAAAGAATCACCAAACCAGGGATTCAAGCTTGAGGAGGCTAATTTGCATATTCCAGGTGCCTTCTGGGAAAAGCGAAGAGCCTCCCTAAGCTAGAAGATCGTTGGGTACAGCCGGGACCAGCTGCTTGGAAAGAATCACCAAACCAGGGATTCAAGCTTGAGGAGGCTAATTTGCATATTCCAGGTGCCTTCTGGGAAAAGCGAAGAGTCTCCCTAAGCTAGAAGATCGTTGGGTACAGCCGGGACCAGCTGCTTGGAAAGAATCACCAAACCAGGGATTCAAGCTTCAGGAGGCTAATTTGCATATTCCAGGTGCCTTCTGGGAAAAGCGAAGAGTCTCCCTAAGCTAGAAGATCGTTGGGTACAGCCGGGACCAGCTGCTTGGAAAGAATCACCAAACCAGGGATTCAAGCTTGAGGAGAGTTTCCCTAAGCTAGAAGATCGTTGGGTACAGCCGGGACCAGCTGCTTGGAAAGAATCACCAAACCAGGGATTAAAACTTGAGGAGGCTAATTTGCATATTCCAGGTGCCTTCTGGGAAAAGCGAAGAGTCTCCCTAAGCTAGAAGATCGTTGGGTACAGCCGGGACCAGCTGCTTGGAAAGAATCACCAAACCAGGGATTCAAGCTTGAGGAGGCTAATTTGCATATTCCAGGTGCCTTCTGGGAAAAGCGAAGAGTCTCCCTAAGGCTACGTTCACATTAGCGTTGCGTCGCTGTTGCGTCGGCGACGCGCCCCTATGTTTAACATAGGGGACGCGTGCGTCTTTTTGCACGCGTTTTCCGACACGTGCGTCGTTTTAGACGCTAGCGTCGGACGCAAGAAAACGCTACAAGTTGCATTTTTCTTGCGTCCGATTTCGTCAAAAAACGACGCACGCGTCGCAAAACGCGCGTGTTTTTCCGTGCGTCGCGCGTTGCGTCGCCGACGCAGGGCGGCGCAACGCTAGTGTGAACGTAGCCTAAGCTAGAAGATCGTTGGGTACAGCCGGGACCAGCTGCTTGGAAAGAATCACCAAACCAGGGATTCAAGCTTGAGGAGGCTAATTTGCATATTCCAGGTGCCTTCTGGGAAAAGCGAAGAGTCTCCCTAAGCTAGAAGATCGTTGGGTACAGCCGGGACCAGCTGCTTGGAAAGAATCACCAAACCAGGGATTCAAGCTTGAGGAGGCTAATTTGCATCTTCCAGGTGCCTTCTGGGAAAAGCGAAGAGTCTCCCTAAGCTAGAAGATCGTTGGGTACAGCCGGGACCAGCTGCTTGGAAAGAATCACCAAACCAGGGATTCAAGCTTGAGGAGGCTAATTTGCATATTCCAGGTGCCTTCTGGGAAAAGCGAAGAGTCTCCCTAAGCTAGAAGATCGTTGGGTACAGCCGGGACCAGCTGCTTGGAAAGAATCACCAAACCAGGGATTCAAGCTTGAGGAGGCTAATTTGCATATTCCAGGTGCCTTCTGGGAAAAGCGAAGAGTCTCCCTAAGCTAGAAGATCGTTGGGTACAGCCGGGACCAGCTGCTTGGAAAGAATCACCAAACCAGGGATTCAAGCTTCAGGAGGCTAATTTGCATATTCCAGGTGCCTTCTGGGAAAAGCGAAGAGTCTCCCTAAGCTAGAAGATCGTTGGGTACAGCCGGGACCAGCTGCTTGGAAAGAATCACCAAACCAGGGATTCAAGCTTGAGGAGGCTAATTTGCATATTCCAGGTGCCTTCTGGGAAAAGCGAAGAGTCTCCCTAAGCTAGAAGATCGTTGGGTACAGCCGGGACCAGCTGCTTGGAAAGAATCACCAAACCAGGGATTCAAGCTTGAGGAGGCTAATTTGCATATTCCAGGTGCCTTCTGGGAAAAGCGAAGAGTCTCCCTAAGCTAGAAGATCGTTGGGTACAGCCGGGACCAGCTGCTTGGAAAGAATCACCAAACCAGGGATTCAAGCTTCAGGAGGCTAATTTGCATATTCCAGGTGCCTTCTGGGAAAAGCGAAGAGTCTCCCTAAGCTAGAAGATCGTTGGGTACAGCCGGGACCAGCTGCTTGGAAAGAATCACCAAACCAGGGATTCAAGCTTGAGGAGAGTCTCCCTAAGCTAGAAGATCGTTGGGTACAGCCGGGACCAGCTGCTTGGAGAGAATCACCAAACCAGGGATTAAAACTTGAGGAGGCTAATTTGCATATTCCAGGTGCCTTCTGGGAAAAGCGAAGAGTCTCCCTAAGCTAGAAGATCGTTGGGTACAGCCGGGACCAGCTGCTTGGAAAGAATCACCAAACCAGGGATTCAAGCTTGAGGAGGCTAATTTGCATATTCCAGGTGCCTTCTGGGAAAAGCGAAGAGTCTCCCTAAGGCTACGTTCACATTAGCGTTGCGTCGCTGTTGCGTCGGCGACGCGCCCCTATGTTTAACATAGGGGACGCGTGCGTCTTTTTGCACGCGTTTTCCGACACGTGCGTCGTTTCAGACGCTAGCGTCGGACGCAAGAAAACGCTACAAGTTGCATTTTTCTTGCGTCCGATTTCGTCAAAAAACGACGCACGCGTCGCAAAACGCGCGCGTTTTTCCGTGCGTCGCGCGTTGCGTCGCCGACGCAGGGCGGCGCAACGCTAGTGTGAACGTAGCCTAAGCTAGAAGATCGTTGGGTACAGCCGGGACCAGCTGCTTGGAAAGAATCACCAAACCAGGGATTCAAGCTTGAGGAGGCTAATTTGCATATTCCAGGTGCCTTCTGGGAAAAGCGAAGAGTCTCCCTAAGCTAGAAGATCGTTGAGTACAGCCGGGACCAGCTGCTTGGAAAGAATCACCAAACCAGGGATTCAAGCTTGAGGAGGCTAATTTGCATATTCCAGGTGCCTTCTGGGAAAAGCGAAGAGTCTCCCTAAGCTAGAAGATCGTTGGGTACAGCCGGGACCAGCTGCTTGGAAAGAATCACCAAACCAGGGATTCAAGCTTGAGGAGGCTAATTTGCATATTCCAGGTGCCTTCTGGGAAAAGCGAAGAGTCTCCCTAAGCTAGAAGATCGTTGGGTACAGCCGGGACCAGCTGCTTGGAAAGAATCACCAAACCAGGGATTCAAGCTTGAGGAGGCTAATTTGCATATTCCAGGTGCCTTCTGGTAAAAGCGAAGAGTCTCCCTAAGCTAGAAGATCGTTGGGTACAGCCGGGACCAGCTGCTTGGAAAGAATCACCAAACCAGGGATTCAAGCTTGAGGAGGCTAATTTGCATATTCCAGGTGCCTTCTGGGAAAAGCGAAGAGTCTCCCTAAGCTAGAAGATCGTTGGGTACAGCCGGGACCAGCTGCTTGGAAAGAATCACCAAACCAGGGATTCAAGCTTGAGGAGGCTAATTTGCATATTCCAGGTGCCTTCTGGGAAAAGCGAAGAGTCTCCCTAAGCTAGAAGATCGTTGGGTACAGCCGGGACCAGCTGCTTGGAAAGAATCACCAAACCAGGGATTCAAGCTTGAGGAGGCTAATTTGCATATTCCAGGTGCCTTCTGGGAAAAGCGAAGAGTCTCCCTAAGCTAGAAGATCGTTGGGTACAGCCGGGACCAGCTGCTTGGAAAGAATCACCAAACCAGGGATTCAAGCTTGAGGAGGCTAATTTGCATCTTCCAGGTGCCTTCTGGGAAAAGCGAAGAGTCTCCCTAAGCTAGAAGATCGTTGGGTACAGCCGGGACCAGCTGCTTGGAAAGAATCACCAAACCAGGGATTCAAGCTTGAGGAGGCTAATTTGCATATTCCAGGTGCCTTCTGGGAAAAGCGAAGAGTCTCCCTAAGCTAGAAGATCGTTGGGTACAGCCGGGACCAGCTGCTTGGAAAGAATCACCAAACCAGGGATTCAAGCTTGAGGAGGCTAATTTGCATATTCCAGGTGCCTTCTGGGAAAAGCGAAGAGTCTCCCTAAGCTAGAAGATCGTTGGGTACAGCCGGGACCAGCTGCTTGGAAAGAATCACCAAACCAGGGATTCAAGCTTCAGGAGGCTAATTTGCATATTCCAGGTGCCTTCTGGGAAAAGCGAAGAGTCTCCCTAAGCTAGAAGATCGTTGGGTACAGCCGGGACCAGCTGCTTGGAAAGAATCACCAAACCAGGGATTCAAGCTTGAGGAGGCTAATTTGCATATTCCAGGTGCCTTCTGGGAAAAGCGAAGAGTCTCCCTAAGCTAGAAGATCGTTGGGTACAGCCGGGACCAGCTGCTTGGAAAGAATCACCAAACCAGGGATTCAAGCTTGAGGAGGCTAATTTGCATCTTCCAGGTGCCTTCTGGGAAAAGCGAAGAGTCTCCCTAAGCTAGAAGATCGTTGGGTACAGCCGGGACCAGCTGCTTGGAAAGAATCACCAAACCAGGGATTCAAGCTTGAGGAGGCTAATTTGCATATTCCAGGTGCCTTCTGGGAAAAGCGAAGAGTCTCCCTAAGCTAGAAGATCGTTGGGTACAGCCGGGACCAGCTGCTTGGAAAGAATCACCAAACCAGGGATTCAAGCTTGAGGAGGCTAATTTGCATATTCCAGGTGCCTTCTGGGAAAAGCGAAGAGTCTCCCTAAGCTAGAAGATCGTTGGGTACAGCCGGGACCAGCTGCTTGGAAAGAATCACCAAACCAGGGATTCAAGCTTGAGGAGGCTAATTTGCATATTCCAGGTGCCTTCTGGTAAAAGCGAAGAGTCTCCCTAAGCTAGAAGATCGTTGGGTACAGCCGGGACCAGCTGCTTGGAAAGAATCACCAAACCAGGGATTCAAGCTTGAGGAGGCTAATTTGCATATTCCAGGTGCCTTCTGGGAAAAGCGAAGAGTCTCCCTAAGCTAGAAGATCGTTGGGTACAGCCGGGACCAGCTGCTTGGAAAGAATCACCAAACCAGGGATTCAAGCTTGAGGAGGCTAATTTGCATATTCCAGGTGCCTTCTGGGAAAAGCGAAGAGTCTCCCTAAGCTAGAAGATCGTTGGGTACAGCCGGGACCAGCTGCTTGGAAAGAATCACCAAACCAGGGATTCAAGCTTGAGGAGGCTAATTTGCATATTCCAGGTGCCTTCTGGGAAAAGCGAAGAGTCTCCCTAAGCTAGAAGATCGTTGGGTACAGCCGGGACCAGCTGCTTGGAAAGAATCACCAAACCAGGGATTCAAGCTTCAGGAGGCTAATTTGCATATTCCAGGTGCCTTCTGGGAAAAGCGAAGAGTCTCCCTAAGCTAGAAGATCGTTGGGTACAGCCGGGACCAGCTGCTTGGAAAGAATCACCAAACCAGGGATTCAAGCTTGAGGAGAGTCTCCCTAAGCTAGAAGATCGTTGGGTACAGCCGGGACCAGCTGCTTGGAAAGAATCACCAAACCAGGGATTAAAACTTGAGGAGGCTAATTTGCATATTCCAGGTGCCTTCTGGGAAAAGCGAAGAGTCTCCCTAAGCTAGAAGATCGTTGGGTACAGCCGGGACCAGCTGATTGGAAAGAATCACCAAACCAGGGATTCAAGCTTGAGGAGGCTAATTTGCATATTCCAGGTGCCTTCTGGGAAAAGCGAAGAGTCTCCCTAAGGCTACGTTCACATTAGCGTTGCGTCGCTGTTGCGTCGGCGACGCGCCCCTATGTTTAACATAGGGGACGCGTGCGTCTTTTTGCACGCGTTTTCCGACACGTGCGTCGTTTCAGACGCTAGCGTCGGACGCAAGAAAACGCTACAAGTTGCATTTTTCTTGCGTCCGATTTCGTCAAAAAACGACGCACGCGTCGCAAAACGCGCGCGTTTTTCCGTGCGTCGCGCGTTGCGTCGCCGACGCAGGGCGGCGCAACGCTAGTGTGAACGTAGCCTAAGCTAGAAGATCGTTGGGTACAGCCGGGACCAGCTGCTTGGAAAGAATCACCAAACCAGGGATTCAAGCTTGAGGAGGCTAATTTGCATATTCCAGGTGCCTTCTGGGAAAAGCGAAGAGTCTCCCTAAGCTAGAAGATCGTTGAGTACAGCCGGGACCAGCTGCTTGGAAAGAATCACCAAACCAGGGATTCAAGCTTGAGGAGGCTAATTTGCATATTCCAGGTGCCTTCTGGGAAAAGCGAAGAGTCTCCCTAAGCTAGAAGATCGTTGGGTACAGCCGGGACCAGCTGCTTGGAAAGAATCACCAAACCAGGGATTCAAGCTTGAGGAGGCTAATTTGCATATTCCAGGTGCCTTCTGGGAAAAGCGAAGAGTCTCCCTAAGCTAGAAGATCGTTGGGTACAGCCGGGACCAGCTGCTTGGAAAGAATCACCAAACCAGGGATTCAAGCTTGAGGAGGCTAATTTGCATATTCCAGGTGCCTTCTGGTAAAAGCGAAGAGTCTCCCTAAGCTAGAAGATCGTTGGGTACAGCCGGGACCAGCTGCTTGGAAAGAATCACCAAACCAGGGATTCAAGCTTGAGGAGGCTAATTTGCATATTCCAGGTGCCTTCTGGGAAAAGCGAAGAGTCTCCCTAAGCTAGAAGATCGTTGGGTACAGCCGGGACCAGCTGCTTGGAAAGAATCACCAAACCAGGGATTCAAGCTTGAGGAGGCTAATTTGCATATTCCAGGTGCCTTCTGGGAAAAGCGAAGAGTCTCCCTAAGCTAGAAGATCGTTGGGTACAGCCGGGACCAGCTGCTTGGAAAGAATCACCAAACCAGGGATTCAAGCTTGAGGAGGCTAATTTGCATATTCCAGGTGCCTTCTGGGAAAAGCGAAGAGTCTCCCTAAGCTAGAAGATCGTTGGGTACAGCCGGGACCAGCTGCTTGGAAAGAATCACCAAACCACGCGCCTTACGGCGCGCAAATTTTTGCCTGTAGGACATTATTGCAAGAGAGCTTGGCTGAGTAGATTACACAAGAAGGAAAACACACAGCAAGTCAGCAGGATCTAGGAGCAACATGGCAGATGTGACAACCTACATGGTGAGCTGCAGCATGTGCTACATGTTCACAGATCGACCAGAAGAAGAATTAAATTTCACCTGTCAGAAGTGTAGACTAGTGGCCCTTTTAGAAGAAAAGGTGCGGGGTCTGGAAGAAAGAATAGCAACTTTGAAACTCATCAAAGAGAATGAAGACTTTCTAGACAGAACAGCATCTCTACTGGTCACAGAAGGTGAAAAAAGTGTCAGAGAACCTCCAAAAGCAGATGAGTGGAAGCATGTGACCAAAAGAAGCAAGAAGACCATGGAGAAATCACCAACCACACAACTGAAGAACCGATATCAAATCTTTGTAGAGGATGAAGATGGCACACCTAAGGATGAAGCAATACCAGCAAGCAAAAAAGAAAAGGGCACACAGCAACAAGTGACAGCAAAAAGTACAGCCAAGAAGCAACGAAGAGTGGTGGTGGTGGGAGACTCACTACTGAGAGGCACAGAAGCAGCCATCTGCAGACCGGACATAACTGCAAGAGAAGTATGCTGCCTTCCAGGTGCGATGATCAAGGATGTGACCGATAGGATACAAAAGCTCTTCAACTCCAAGGACGTCCACCCATTTCTTCTGATACATGTTGGCACCAATGACACGGCAAGGAAGGACCTACCGACAATCTGCAAAGACTTTGAAGAGTTGGGGAAGAAAGTAAAGGAACTGGATGCACAGGTAGTTTTTTCTTCTATCCTTCCAGTAGACGGGCATGGCACCAGGAGATGGAACAGGATCCTTGATGCAAACAACTGGCTAAGACGATGGTGCAGACAACAAGGATTCGGATTCCTGGACCACGGTGTGAATTACTTGTACGATGGACTCCTCGCCAGAGACGGACTACACCTCAACAAACCTGGGAAACACACATTCGCCAGAAGACTCGCTACACTCATCAGGAGGGCGTTAAACTAGAAGAAGAGGGGACGGGAAGAAAAACATTAGACTTTAACAAAGAAGATCCAGGAAAACATACTCAGAAGGGAGGTAAGAACATTTCTAAAACAATCCACAGTGAGGAGATTGGAACAAAACAAAATCCTCTAAACTGCATGCTCGCAAACGCCAGAAGCCTGACAAAAAAGATGGAAGAACTAGAAGCAGAAATATCTACAGGTAACTTTGACATAGTGGGAATAACCGAAACATGGTTAGATGAAAGCTATGACTGGGCAGTTAACTTACAGGGTTACAGTCTGTTTAGAAAGAATCGTAAAAATCGGAGAGGAGGAGGGGTTTGTCACTATGTAAAG
This sequence comes from Ranitomeya imitator, assembly GCF_032444005.1. Lineage (NCBI taxonomy): Eukaryota > Metazoa > Chordata > Amphibia > Anura > Dendrobatidae > Ranitomeya > Ranitomeya imitator. Next base: position 195,798,377 of record NC_091289.1, on the reverse strand, counting down.
TCTTGTCTAAAGTCCACTTTAAGGGAGGATATTAGCGAAGGAAATGAGGATGTCGAGTCCATATGGGTCGAAATTCATGGAGGGAAAAATGGTAACAAAATTCTCATTGGGGTCTGTTACAAACCCCCAAATATAACAGAAACCATGGAAAGTCTACTTCTAAAGCAGATAGATGAAGCTGCAACCCATAATGAGGTCCTGGTTATGGGGGACTTTAACTACCCGGATATTAACTGGGAAACAGAAACCTGTGAAACCCATAAAGGCAACAGGTTTCTGCTAATAACCAAGAAACATTATCTTTCACAATTGGTGCAGAATCCAACCAGAGGAGCAGCACTTTTAGACCTAATACTATCTAATAGACCTGACAGAATAACAAATCTGCAGGTGGTCGGGCATCTAGGAAATAGCGACCACAATATTGTACAGTTTCACCTGTCTTTCACTAGGGGGACTTGTCAGGGAGTCACAAAAACACTGAACTTTAGGAAGGCAAAGTTTGACCAGCTTAGAGATGCCCTTAATCTGGTAGACTGGGACAATATCCTCAGAAATAAGAATACAGATAATAAATGGGAAATGTTTAAGAACATCCTAAATAGGCAGTGTAAGCGGTTTATACCTTGTGGGAATAAAAGGACTAGAAATAGGAAAAACCCAATGTGGCTAAACAAAGAAGTAAGACAGGCAATTAACAGTAAAAAGAAAGCATTTGCACTACTAAAGCAGGATGGCACCATTGAAGCTCTAAAAAACTATAGGGAGAAAAATACTTTATCTAAAAAACTAATTAAAGCTGCCAAAAAGGAAACAGAGAAGCACATTGCTAAGGAGAGTAAAACTAATCCCAAACTGTTCTTCAACTATATCAATAGTAAAAGAATAAAAACTGAAAATGTAGGCCCCTTAAAAAATAGTGAGGAAAGAATGGTTGTAGATGACGAGGAAAAAGCTAACATATTAAACACCTTCTTCTCCACGGTATTCACGGTGGAAAATGAAATGCTGGGTGAAATCCCAAGAAACAATGAAAACCCTATATTAAGGGTCACCAATCTAACCCAAGAAGAGGTGCGAAACCGGCTAAATAAGATTAAAATAGATAAATCTCCGGGTCCGGATGGCATACACCCACGAGTACTAAGAGAACTAAGTAATGTAATAGATAAACCATTATTTCTTATTTTTAGGGACTCTATAGCGACAGGGTCTGTTCCGCAGGATTGGCGCATAGCAAATGTGGTGCCAATATTCAAAAAGGGCTCTAAAAGTGAACCTGGAAATTATAGGCCAGTAAGTCTAACCTCTATTGTTGGTAAAATATTTGAAGGGTTTCTGAGGGATGTTATTCTGGATTATCTCAATGAGAATAACTGTTTAACTCCATATCAGCATGGGTTTATGAGAAATCGCTCCTGTCAAACCAATCTAATCAGTTTTTATGAAGAGGTAAGCTATAGGCTGGACCACGGTGAGTCATTGGACGTGGTATATCTCGATTTTTCCAAAGCGTTTGATACCGTGCCGCACAAGAGGTTGGTACACAAAATGAGAATGCTTGGTCTGGGGGAAATTGTGTGTAAATGGGTTAGTAACTGGCTTAGTGATAGAAAGCAGAGGGTGGTTATAAATGGTATAGTCTCTAACTGGGTCGCTGTGACCAGTGGGGACCGCAGGGGTCAGTATTGGGACCTGTTCTCTTCAACATATTCATTAATGATCTGGTAGAAGGTTTACACAGTAAAATATCGATATTTGCAGATGATACAAAACTATGTAAAGCAGTTAATACAAGAGAAGATAGTATTCTGCTACAGATGGATCTGGATAAGTTGGAAACTTGGGCTGAAAGGTGGCAGATGAGGTTTAACAATGATAAATGTAAGGTTATACACATGGGAAGAAGGAATCAATATCACCATTACACACTGAATGGGAAACCACTGGGTAAATCTGACAGGGAGAAGGACTTGGGGATCCTAGTTAATGATAAACTTACCTGGAGCAGCCAGTGCCAGGCAGCAGCTGCCAAGGCAAACAGGATCATGGGGTGCATTAAAAGAGGTCTGGATACACATGATGAGAGCATTATACTGCCTCTGTACAAATCCCTAGTTAGACCGCACATGGAGTACTGTGTCCAGTTTTGGGCACCGGTGCTCAGGAAGGATATAATGGAACTAGAGAGAGTACAAAGGAGGGCAACAAAATTAATAAAGGGGATGGGAGAACTACAATACCCAGATAGATTAGCGAAATTAGGATTATTTAGTCTAGAAAAAAGACGACTGAGGGGCGATCTAATAACCATGTATAAGTATATAAGGGGACAATACAAATATCTCGCTGAGGATCTGTTTATACCAAGGAAGGTGACAGGCACAAGGGGGCATTCTTTGCGTCTGGAGGAGAGAAGGTTTTTCCACCAACATAGAAGAGGATTCTTTACTGTTAGGGCAGTGAGAATCTGGAATTGCTTGCCTGAGGAGGTGGTGATGGCGAACTCAGTCGAGGGGTTCAAGAGAGGCCTGGATGTCTTCCTGGAGCAGAACAATATTGTATCATACAATTATTAGGTTCTGTAGAAGGACGTAGATCTGGGGATTTATTATGATGGAATATAGGCTGAACTGGATGGACAAATGTCTTTTTTCGGCCTTACTTACTAACTAACTAACTAACTAGTATTGTAGTATTCAGTCATTGGTGGTAATATGCGGTCTGGTCATGGTGTAGCGGTATTTGTTCCTTGTAGTTTATATTATTCGATCACTGTGGTGGTAATATGTCATCTGGTCATAGTGCTGTGGTATTTGTTCCTTGTATGTAGTATTATAGGTCATTTTAAAAATTGAAAAATAAATAAAAATATACCTAAATTGTATTGCATATTTTAACAAATATTTAGTAGGTTACAGTAGAGTAGGGCCCGGCCAAAAGTGTCTACCTTGTTGTGGTGGCGGCTTAAAAAATCTTTTGGCCAAAACAAAAGCTGCCGGCTATATGTGTGATCTGGTGATGGGAACTGTCAATGTGTGATAGGTGAGAAGTGGAGATTTTCCAAGAGAGAGCAGTGGGACTGTGGACAGTTCGTGGGGTGGAGCCTGGAGGTGGGGCTGGGGTGGAGCCTGGGCGGAGTTTCAAGGGGGCCCTGAAAATTTTGCCAGTATGGGGTCCCGAAATTTCTAGTGGCAGCCCTGGACACGTGGTGGAGGCAGTGTAGTGACTGACACGTGGTGGAGGCCGAGTAGTGACTGACATATGGTGGAGGCAGTGTAGTGCCTGACACATGGTGGAGGCAGTGTAGTTACTGACACATGGTGGAGGCAGTTTAGTGACTGACACGTGGTGGAGGCGGTGTAGTGACTGACACGTGGTGGAGGCAGTGTAGTGACTGACACGTGGTGGAGGCAGTGTAGTCACTGACACGTGGTGGAGTGACACGTGGTGGAGGCAGTGTAGTCACTGACACGTGGTGGAGGCAGTGTAGTCACTGACACATCGTCGAGGCGGTGTAGTGACTGACACGTGGTGGAGGCGGTGTAGTGACTGACACGTGGTGGAGGCGGTGTAGTGACTGACACTTGGTGGAGGCGGTGTAGTGACTGACACGTGGTGGAGACACTGTAGTGACTGACACATGATAGAGGCAGTATATTGATCAGCATGGAATGGAAGCAGTGGTTGTGACTGATGGAAGTGATGGAGAGTGCAGTGACTGGAGTAGGGTGGTGGATCCGTGTTCCAGCAGGACTGGCATATGAGGCTGATGCGTTCAATATAAGTTAAAGCTGAGATGGCTTATTGCGCCATTCATAATATTTCAGTCTTCTTCTGTGTGAAACGCAGTTTTGAGCGCCTGAAGCATTAGGGCCCCATGTGAGCGGTCCGTCTGCGTCCTCTGTAGCTACACCCCTGCTGGGCATCGTTCTGGGCAGAATGTTCTGTACGGAGGGAGTAATGAATATCACAGTAGATGTATAATTTATCGTTCACATCTCCCTATCTTCTGGACGAGCAGCAGCTCAGCCTCATCCATCGCTCGCCATGAAAGGCTCACGTCTCCCGAAGACAACAAAGCGTCTGAGCGATCGCCCGCATTGTCTGTGCGTCCTATCAATCACAGCTGCTGGGTCATCAATGCTCGCGGACTCATGTCTGTAACCTCTGCTGAAAGCAAACTTTCCATATCGGCCATTCTGACCCGTCTCTTTGTCTCGCCTCCTCCTGCCAACACTGATTGTTTGCTTTTCTGCTGTGGTCAGGACAATGGCGGGGAAGGTGTGTTTACTTAATTGTGTTATATTAAAATTCAGGGTTTTATCTGTGTGCAGAGCTGTTCAAGGTGAACGGGAGCCAAAGACATCCACGTAGACAGCGAGAGGCGGCATATGGCTCTCTGGCTCTTCATGCCTTAGGAAACCTATGTGATCAGCGAGAACAGACACGGGAGGCATTGGCGTCCGTCCTCTGCCCAGCGACCACTCTGCTTAGTGCAGTGTCAGATAAGACATTGGCTCGTCACCAAGCTGCTTACAGAAATACTGGCAACCTTGGTGACAAGCTCGCGTTACCTTCATTAGCACTTAGCGGGTATATAATAATGAGGGTAATGATAATAGAAGTGATAATAATGATCATATTACACCTATTTGACTAATATAATGGAAGTGGTTATATTCATAATCTTTGTAACGAGGGTCGTAGAAAAAATGCAACATTGTAACAATTCACTAATGAATAATCAATACGAAGCTTAAAGGAAGCGCCCCAGCAAAAGACCCCACAGATAGCTAGGATTCTGGGGGAATTTATTATCAAATATCATATCACAAGAAGTTTAGGGACGTGTTCACACTGGATAGAATGCAGATTATCCGACATGGAAAACCGCCACATGGCTGACATTGGGGTAAATCTCGTATACTGTATGAGCTGCAGGATATCGACCTTCGCTGTGAATATCATCATCTACATCCTGTCAATTTCTGTTGTGGATTTTCACCCTTGTTAAAAAAAGATATGAAAAATCTAAAGTGAATTATGGCACAAATCTGCCGCAAAATTGCAAATTAGACATTGAGACTTTACTGTGCATTCGCCACAGAATTATGGTATTTTTTTGTATTACATGTCGTAGAGGCCATATGTGATACATACCGATGTGACTACTAAGGGCAGTGATTGGCTGCAGCAGTCACATGACTGATGGGTGGGATGTCATTATTGCGGGATAGGCTGGCAGTGGTCTCGGTGGCGGAGGGGCGGCATTAGATTGGCAGGTCATTGAATAGGCAAGCAATGCCTATTATATTGCATCAAAAGGCTTAATTTATCAGTTCTTCCTGCAGAGCCCTCCTCCGTCGTGTGCGTGCACGGATGGTCAGCTTGGCCAGGAGCTCACAAATTCTCAGTAACGATTGTGCAAATGCCGCTGTCCTCCTGAATCCAGCATATTTTTTGTGTTCTCCTCTCTATTTATGAGATATAGTCTCCTACTTTGTGGCATCTATCTAGTTTCTTTTAGCCAAGTAGGTGGGGTCCACTAAAAGAACTGAGAACCACACCCATTTGGATAAAAAGGCTAGATTTATAGAGAAAGAAAAAAGGGGCAATATCTCAGGAACGTAGAGGAGCAGGAGCAAAAGAAAACATGACCAGATTCAGGAGATCAGCGTCATTTGTACCAGGTAAAATATATCTATTTAAGGCCTATTTAAATTATGTGGGAAACTGTCATGCTTCTGGGTTCTAACCCTTGAGCCTCTGTTTTGTGGTTGGTTTCTCTGTTCGCGGAGCTACAGTAGACACACCTGTTCATCCGGGTGTTTAGGGTCTGTTATTCTGGCTGTAGTCTGTTTAGCATAACACAGGTGTTTTCATTTATCTGCCCTATCACCTTTCAGGTGCGACTTTTATATTCTTTCCCCCTAGTGATGTTTCCTGCTGAAGTTTCTTGTGAATGTTCAGAGTGTATCTTTTTGCTTCCGTTTCTTTTTAGGAAGCAGGTGACAAATAATCTAACAGTACGTAGTTTACACTGTATTTTGCATTTCGTGGTTTGTTTTACTCACTCTGGGATCTTTCCTTTTTTCAGCACACTTTCCCTTTTGTAGGTTATTCACACTCTGCTCTGCCTTCCGGTTCTTTAGGAGGAACATGAAGCGCTCGACGGACTTTAAGGCAGCATAGGTTGCCATATTCTAGTCTGTGGTAAGAGATATGACAGCTCACGCAGAAATCACCAGGGACTGCGGGGTCAGGATCTCTAGTCTGTACAGGAACCGGCGGCATCATTAACAGTATTTAGCTTTACCTATTTTACCAAGTAAGGAGCTTCTCTAGCATAACAACAACTTTAGTTATCTAGTATTGGAAGAGCTCATTCTTTTTCCCTCCATGTTGTCCGATTTCAACTACTGGGACATTTGGACTCAATGCTTCCTATCAAAAATAATGCAAATAAGCTCTTGTCCAGAAGGAAAAAACTGTCTCTAGTTCTACCTATCGATAATTTCTGACGGGAAGTACCAACCCCGAACAGTGCTGTCTGCATGACGTTTCTGGTTTGTCTTGGCCGGTGGCTTGCCGGATGTTCACCTAGGTGTCACAAGAGGGACAATGTTCTTTTTTCTGATTTTGCATACCTTTTCCCAGCATGCTCCTCACAGCTTGATCTCCTCAAAGAGAATCAGTACCTTTAACAAATGGGAAAATCCTCCTTACAAAGCTCTTTCTGTAGCTCCAGCCTTAGTAATTGCCTACAATCCTCTGTAAGATTATAGTCTGGCTACGACATGACCGTGACGTTTTCTTACCGGAAGCCGGGTTATGGCGACCACAGAAAGTCCAGAATTTTTGCAGCCCCAGTAATCTTTTTATAAGGTTGCGTTACAGTCATTGGCAATCACAATTTGAACCCCCATCCTGGTAGGAAGTTGTGACCTTCCCGCCGCCTTGCGTCATTCCTACTCTCCGGCAGCTGACACCGTGACAGATCGCTGCGCCGGCAGTACGCCGTGTCGCGGGGAAACATGTTCAGTGTTCCTGGATTTTGATCCTTGCAATGATTTCTATTTTCTCCCCGTTTATTGTAATGCATTGAGCACGGTGCTGAGCAGAAGCAAATCAGCAGATTCTCATTATCATAAGGATTGTTCTCCATGTCAAGCTGTAAATAAGCCGGCGAGTTCTGACATCTCTCCCAACAGGCATCATGCTAAATATATAAACAGCAGACAATGCATAGGATTTTCTGCTCCTAAGTGCCTGGCTTCACGTCATGATTGATGGCAGGAGTGTACCTCTTGGGGGCTTGGCTGGGGTTACGGTTGGGGCATGGAGCTTGGGCTCGGATTGCGCTTATTTCTATCATTCATGAAGTGCATGTGAATAAAGCAATTGACTCTCGTGAAGGATCAGTCCCTGGCGTCTCTCTAATAATAGAGATGCAGACACAGCAACAGTTATTAATCACTTCCAAATGTGGTGATCAGCCGGATATTGAGTCCACCACATTCTTCCCCTATTGATGGAGATTTTTTAAGAAGAATTACACTTTATGGTTTAGAGTGAAACTATCATCAGAAAATCTCCTATTGTTTCAGGTTAAATCAAGTTATTGTGACTCAAGTGATTTTTTTAATTATTTTTTGACAATGTTTTATGATTGTTACTAAAAAGACAAATTTTGTGTTGTCCTGCCAAGGTACCTTGATAAAGCACGATATGTGCGAAACGTCCGTGGGCTCTGCCCTGCTGAATATTGTTTTTTTTGTCTCCCTATCCATCCTGCGGTTTTATCATTCTGCGTGGTGAGGGCCAATCTGCGTTATGATATGTCCCATTAGGACGTGCACCACACGTATGTGAACACCACCTCTATCTCTAACAGTTTATCCCATCTTTACAGGTTGTGCAGTATTTATTTTCTCCTATAGGGATCATTTCTTTCATGTTTTTTTTTAGGCAATGTAGAATCCTCGATGAATACAATTAAGGCTTTTATTACGTCAACGCGTTTTGGCGCCAGACTGGTGCCTTTTTCAAGGTAAAAAACAATTGCCAGGCTGTCTCTGCCGACGTCATGCTGATTGACTTCCGGCTCCCTACTGCCTTACTGCGGGGAGCCAGCTGTCAATCAGAGTAATGTCAACAGTGATGTCCTGTAGACGGAGCAAACCAGAAGATGAAGAGCTGCTCTATAGATGTGAGGTCAGATGAAGCAGCAGAATCGCTGGCAAGAGCGGTCCATGATCACTCTGAGCTGGTAGATATCGGCACTGGGTTCAGCAGGCAGGTAGTTAGCAACTACCTGTCTGTAACATCTTAGCGAAAACTAAGCAAATTCGCGGATAAACCTTTTAAGATGCATTCATATTTACGCGATTAATCACAGTTTACTAATACAGATGTAGCAAACCATAACTTGAGGCATCACAAGCAAATATCAAGTTAAAGTTCTTCAAATCTAATTGATCTGTTAAAATCTATCATATAAAAATGGCAACAAAAAAATGCCGAAATGTAACCAACATAAAACAATTCCAGTGAAAGTATTCACCGCTCCACATTGCCGAGTGGTAAAGACGGTCGCTTGGTGGAAAATATTATCATTGTGTCAGTGCGTTTCAAGGTCTTCGAGTCCTACTGTCAGAATCCATCCGACCCAAAACACATCAGCCCGGCTCCTTCCATCCTCCCACACATCACCGTGTCACAACTAATTGACTTAAGCTCTCTATCTCTTTGGAAAAATCAGCAAAAAATATAATCGCATTTATTCACCCCCCTCCCCCGAAGGAAAAAAAAATAATAAAATGATCGTCAAATACCCAGAGAAGCGCCAAGGTTTTATTAGAGCCTGTCCTTTTATCTTCAAGTTGCTTGAAATCAGTGGGAGGAAAAGTTAAAAAAAAATTAAAAAAAACGTGAAAAGTTTTCTCTATGTTTCGCTTGGGTCTAGATGAAGTGGAATTTGGAAATGAGGCCCTGATAAATAGTCTGTCTTCTGTAAATGAGGTCTGCGCGTAGGGTTAAAACAGAATAGTAGAGTGAAGGCGTTTAATGAGGGCACTTACACGGCGTGCTTAAAGCAATTGTTATGTACTACAAGAACTTAAACGCACCGAGGGGCAGATCATTAACCTGAACAGGCGGCCCGGCCACATCACACGCAAAAAAGCCAAATTCAGTTTGATCCAGAAATGTTTCTTGTAGGCATTGGAGATTATCCGCGCTGCAAAAGAAATCCCCCCCATCCCCTCCTCTGCTGTGTAGGACGCCATTAATTTCACTCTCATCCATCACTGCCGCTGCGCGGACCGCTGACAGCCACAAACCGCGCAACTTATTTGGTTACTCTACACTGTTCTGAGTGGAAGAATTATATATGCAAATGTATGCGCGATGTATGCAAAAAAGCAAATGGCCCCGATGTCTCTGGTCCTGGCGTCTCTTTACGATTTACATTACTCCAGGGCAGATTGTGAAAAACTGATGCGACGGATCCGTTTTTTTTGACGGATCTGACTAGCATATTCAGATAATTGGATAAAAAAAAAATTTGGAGCATGATCAGTTTAAAAAAAACGGAATCCAGCGCCGGAATCCGTCATTTTTCTGGATCCGGCACCTTCCAGCTCCCATAGGCTTCCATTCTAGAAAACAGCAGGAAGCGCCGCATCCGTCGCTTACAGCTTTTTCGCCGAAGACAAAAAACGTTGCTATGGACATTTTTTCCAGAAACCGGAAATGGCAAATTTGCTGGATCCTGTGAAAACTGGACAAAACACAAGGTCATCCAGCGCAATCTGGCACTAATACAAGTCTATGGGGAAAAAAAAGGAACCCGGCGGCAACATTCGCCGGATCCGTTTTTTTGAAAATTAGCCAGATTGAGCCTGACCGCGAAAACCTGATGTGTGAAAGTAGCCTTAATGAGAGTGGTCGGCATGACATCACACACACTCTGGTTTTTGGGTCTAAGTCCGGGAGATATGTCTCCTCCATTGGTAATATAAAAACATAGCATCATGGGAAATTAAAGGGGATGTCCACATAAAAAGCCTATACTCACCTCCTAGATTCATGCTGCTCCTTCCCACTCACGCATTGGCCACATCCAATTAATCGGCTTCACATTTCCACTAACCAGTAAGAAACATGTCTCCTCCTGTTTGGTAAAAAATGTGAAGACTGCAGCCAATAATCAACCACTGATTGAATGCAGCGGTCACATGATTCAAGGAAACTGGCAATTCTGCAAACAGAATCCAGTGACACCAGAAGCGCGTAGAGATAAAGTAGGGGACAACCTCCTTATAGAGTAATGGAATCTTACCCCGCGATGCACTAAGATTGTTGCCACATAACGTGTAGACGGTGGTGGTCATTTATGGCTTGTAGATAGTGTTGTCCATATACCCATGTGTCCATTCTTACCTTTCTAGAAATCTTGTTAATGCTCTTATATTTCACAGTGATAGTTTTTAACTTTGGTAGCTAAGGGATAGCGGCCCTCTTTGTGGAGAGTGACATGCCAGTGTATGGAGACTGATAGGCCGTGCAATGCTCCTCTGGGAAATTAAACATGCAAATTGCCTCTGCAGAGAGGAAGAGGACTAGAACTCTAGCGCCACCTGTTGGAAGTAGCGATCCTAAAAGTCAATCTCGACTTTTACTGAGCCACACGACGTAGGATAGAAGCGAAAACAGAATTTCAATTTGCAGAAACGTGTTTCACGTTGTTGCCCCTTCATTAGTGCAAAGCAAGAGATCTGGTTTGGCTGTACGAGAGGCCCCTGGCTGAAGTCTAAGAAGTAATATGTCTCCTTGGTAGCAAAACTCTGGGCAGGCTCATACCCCAGGCTACGTCAAATCACAAGGGAGGAGAAGAAGAGTCCCATCTCCACAGTCCCAGCACTGGGAAAGAAAGAAGGACCGGCTCAGGAGGACCATGTCGATTGGAAAGAGGAAAGGTGATAAACAAGCACCAGACCTGCCTGGAGGCTGCTTCTGAGAGTAGTAAACCACCGCTGTACATACTATTAACTGCTGCTTCTGGATACTTACCTATGGCGATACTTTGCAAAAGGGGACACCTGTTGTGAAATCTGTGGCAGAGCTCCCTCCTGTGGTCACAAGTGGTACTTCGGCTGGTTCTCTCTGTGAGCTTCTGTTGGTGGAGAGAAGTGGTACTGCGGCTTCTGAGTTTCCTCCCTCAGGTGATCTGGTGAGGTCGTTAGGTGCTTCTCTACTTAACTCCACCTAATGCTTTGATCCATGCTTCCTGGCAATGTTCCAGTGTTGGACTTGCTTTTCCCTGGATCATTCCTGTGGCCTGCTGCTCTGCATAGCTGAGTTCTTCTTTGCTATTTGTTTGCTATTTTTTCTGTCCAGCTTGTCTAATTTGTTGCTGGAAGCTCTGGGAGGCAAAGAGTGTACCTCCGTGCCGTTAGTTCGGTACGGAGGGTCTTTTTGCCCCCTTTGCGTGGTTTTCTTTAGGGTTTTGTGTAGACCGCAAAGTTACCTTTTCTATCCTTGATCTGTTAAGAAAGTCGGGCCTCACTTTGCTGAATCTATTTCATCTCTACGTTTGTCTTTTCATCTTAACTCACAGTCATTATATGTGGGGGGCTGCCTTTTCCTTTGGGGTATTTCTCTGAGGCAAGGTAGGCTTATTTTCTATCTTCAGGCTAGCTAGTTTCTCAGGCTGTGCCGAGTTGCATAGGCAGAGTTAGGCGCAATCCACGGCTGCCTCTAGTGTTGTTTGGAGAGGATTAGGGATTGCGGTCTGCAGAGTTCCCACGTCTCAGAGCTCGTTCTATGATTTTGGGTTATTGTCAGGTCACTGTATGTGCTCTGACCGCTATGTCCATTGTAGTACTGAATTGCCTTTCATAACAGACACCACGTGTACTCACGCCCGTGCACCCCTTAGAATGCTTCTAAATTTATAGGGACCACTAGAGGGTCAGGTGAGAGGGATTGTGGGAGCTGGTTTGGGATAAATAAGCAGCAGAGGGTGGATAGGTGATCAAAGACACTAGGCCTGGCTCCATCTATATGCTATAACACCTTTCACCAGATAACATCTACAGTGACCACAGGATGGATATACAGCAGGAGTGTTGGGTACAATGCAACAGATGAATTATAGCAGAGATTCAGCAAGCAGTGTTATACCATTAAATATAGTTGCAGGATCACAGAGGAGAAGATGGCAGACAGCAAGCAGTGTTATACCTGTGTGAAGAGAGGAGATGGATGTTAATTCCAGGCCATTGAATTAACTGCTTCTTTTGGATACTTAGCTACAGTGATACTTTGTGAGAGGAGACACCCGATGCTTGCACCCCACACCCGTGCGTGCACCCCACACCCGTGTATGCACACCACACCCATGCATGCACCCCACACCCGTGTATGCACCCCACACCCGTGCGTGCACCCCACACCCGTGTATGCACACCACACCCATGCATGCACACCACACCCGTGTATGCACACCACACCCATGCATGCACCCCACACCCGTGTATGCACCCCACACCCGTGCGTGCACCCCACACCCGTGTATGCACACCACACCCATGCATGCACACCACACCCGTGTATGCACCCCACACCCGTGTATGCACCCCACACCCGTGCATGCACCCCACACCCGTGTATGCACCCCACACCCATGCATGCACCCCACACCCTTGCATGCACCCCACACCCGTGTATGCACCCCACACCCGTGTATGCACCCCACACCCGTGCATGCACCCCACACCCGTGCATGCACCCCACACCCGTGCATGCACCCCACACCCGTGCATGCACCCCACACCCATGCATGCACCCCACACCCTTGCATGCACCCCACACCCGTGTATGCACCCCACACCCGTGCATGCACCCCACACCCGTGCATGCACCCCACACCCATGCATGCACCCTACACCCGTGCATGCACCCCACACCCGTGCATGCACCCCACACCCGTGCATGCACCCCACACCCGTGCATGCACCCCACACCCATGCATGCACCCCTCACCCGTGTATGCACCCCACACCCATGCATGCACCCCATTACCCTGAGATTGTGCAATGCCATCTTAATCCACGGTAAGGGCAATGGAAGTGGGCACCACTATGGAATTTATGATAAACCCTAGACAAAATGTTTTTCTGCAGATTTCACACATACAAATGAGTGGGGAAAAATCTTAACCAAAAACACATGTAAAATATTCATCACAATGTGTCTATTTTATGCAGAGTTTTTCCTGCCAAGAGATGCAGAAATGGTGCAGAAATGTCTGCACCAAATACTTAACATGTGCACAGACCCTGAGAATGTCACATGCAACTCACAGCACAACTATATGTGAAATAAATTCCGGATTTCTGCAGGATATAACTTTCCAGCAATGTTATAAAGTCTCATACTTTTTCATTTTGAGGTTTTGTCAACGTGTCTATTAAGTTGTGAAGGACATATCAGTCTTTACGCTGCATCATTTAATGGATTCCTTAATTATACATTTGTTGTAATAAGCTGTCAGAGTATGCATTTCATGTCCGCACAGTTCCCAGTGCCAGCAGTACACTGAATAAAACAATTACTTTCCTGTCCACTTATTTTCTGCATCTGTATTACCCTGAGATTGTGCAATGCCAGCTTAATCCTTGGAGAGGGCGATAGGAGAAGGCGATGGGAGAGGGCGATGGGAGAGGGCGATGGGAGAGTGCGATGGGAGAGGGCGATGGGAGAGTGCGATGGGAGAGGGCGATGGGAGAGGGCGATGGGAGAGGGCGATGGGAGAGTGCGATGGGAGAGGGCGATGGGAGAGGGTGATGGGAGAGGGCGATGGGAGAGTACAATGGGAGAAGGCGATGGGAGAGGGCGATGGGAGAGTACAATGGGAGAAGGCGATGGGAGAGGGCGATGGGAGTGGGCGATGGGAGTGGGCGATGGGAGAGGTCGATGGGAGAGAGCGATGGGAGAGAGCGATTGGAGAGGGCGATGGGACAGGGCGATGGGAGAGGGCGATGGGAGAGTACAATGGGAGAAGGCGATGGGAGAGTGCGATGGGAGAGGGCGATGGGAGAGGGCGATGGGAGAGGGCGATGGGAGAGGGCGATGGGAGAGGGCGATGGGAGAGGGCGATGGGAGAGGGCGATGGGAGAGGGCGATGGGAGAGGTCGATGGGAGAGAGCGATGGGAGAGAGCGATTGGAGAGGGCGATGGGACAGGGCGATGGGAGAGGGCGATGGGAGAGTACAATGGGAGAAGGCGATGGGAGAGTGCGATGGGAGAGGGCGATGGGAGAGGGCGATGGGAGAGGGCGATGGGAGAGTACAATGGGAGAAGGCGATGGGAGAGTGCGATGGGAGAGGGCGATGGGAGAGGGCGATGGGAGAGTGCGATGGGAGAGTGCGATGGGAGAGGGCGATGGGAGAGGGCGATGGGAGAGGGCGATGGGAGAGGGCGATGGGAGAGGGCGATGGGAGAGGGCGATGGGAGAGGGCGATGGGAGAGTGCGATGGGAGAGGGCGATGGGAGAGGGCGATGGGAGAGGGCGATGGGAGAGGGTGATGGGAGAGGGCGATGGGAGAGTACAATGGGAGAAGGCGATGGGAGAGGGCGATGGGAGAGTACAATGGGAGAAGGCGATGGGAGAGGGCGATGGGAGTGGGCGATGGGAGTGGGCGATGGGAGAGTGCGATGGGAGAGTGCGATGGGAGAGGGCGATGGGAGAGTGCGATGGGAGAGGGCGATGGGAGAGGGCGATGGGAGAGTGCGATGGGAGAGTGCGATGGGAGAGGGCGATTGGAGACGGTGATGGGAGTGGGCACTGCTATGGAATTCATGATAAACCCTAGGAAAAAATTTTCCCATGGATAATTGTAGAAAAATCCTATGAGACGTCCAGGGTCTCGGTTCAGGGCTTGGATCAGATGTCCTACACCTGACCACAAAACCAGTAACATTCAATAGTGGGGAAAAAATGGAGGACAAATGGTGAATAACACAGATACCAATCTGGGATGCACAGTCACAAAACATGAAAAATGAGACAAAAAAAAGTCAGATGCAATAATGAACCCAGCTCTCCAGCCTGCTCTCCTGCTGTCTGTCTATAAAGTGCATATAGCACATCACCCAACTTTCCACACAGACTTTCTTCTGCTCCTAGCATTCACATGGTATGCCTTTCAGCTAACCCCAGCTTACCCTGTGTTATTTATGACCTTATTTACTCTGGCTTGATTGTATGCATCTGTCCACTCTTAATTCTCTGACCAAGATGAGCAGAGACCAGTCCTCTCTGCTTCACACCTGCATGCACTTAGTTGTACATATATTGCAAAGCACAAGTCTGCAATGACTTTAGTCTGCAGTGTGACTCCTATAAGTGTATCCTAGAAGTGTGACGATTATATAGAATTAAAACTAGAATTAAACCAGAGGGGAACTGAAGGTAACTGGCCAGTCACTGTAAACAATGTTTCTGTTTGTTTTCACTTTCACCCCTATAATTCTTCACTTTCTGCAAACTCCCCCAATCCCCACACCAAGTAAGGAACTGTTCATCTCTTGTTCAATCCTCCCCATCCATCTCACCTCCTCACAACTGTTCCTCAACATACAATCCTCTGTCTCAAAGCACAGACAGACCCCTCATGCCCTCTCCTGCTCCCACCTGCTAACACTTTCTCTGCTCCTTCTCACTGCTGGTGATATCTCTCCATATCCTGGTCCTCCTCACTACATCCCCACAGTCAGTTCTACCTCCTATCCACGCTCCATCACAACCTTCCGTAACCTCTCTAACCTTATACCCATTCGCCCAGCCTCCACTTCCCCAGTCCCACTAACAGGAGCTCTATGGAACGCTCGCTCTGTCTGCAACAAGCTTTCCTACATCCATGATCTTTTTGTTACTACCAAACTTTCCTTCCTCGCCATCACCGAAATCTGGCTCACCCCTTCTGACACAGCCTCACCTGCTGCACTTTCATATGGTGGCTTCCACCTTTCTCACACACCCCGCCCCAGCAGCAAACATGGTGGAGGAGTTGGTTTTCTCCTGTCAGATAACTGCTTCTTCACCCCAATCCCACTACCACCCTCTGTTACCCTCCCTTCCTTTGAGGTGCACTCCATGCGCATCTACTCCCCCTCCAACTGGCTGTCATTTACCGCCCCCCAGGGCCAGCCACCACCTTCTTTGACCACTTCACCACCTGGCTACTTCATTTCCTTTCTGCGGACATCCCCACTATCATCATGGGCGACTTCAACATACCCATTGACACTTCCCTCTCAGCTGCCACTAAACTTCTATCTCTCACTGCCTCCTTCGGCCTCACTCAATGGTCTTCTGCAGCCACTCACAAAGATGGCCACACACTGGACCTCATCTTCACCCGCCTCTGCTCCCTATCTAACATCTCTAACTCACCTCTTCCTCTTTCTGACCACAATCTACTCACATTCTCTTCCCTCTCCACTCCATGTCTACAATCCCCACCCCACAAACTTGCACACCCTTGCAGAAATCTTAAACACCTTGATCTACACTCACTCTCTGAATCCCTCCTCCCTGTCACAGACATAAGTTCCCTTCACAATGCGGATGACACTGCCACTCTACATAACACCACAATAGCTGCAGCTTTGGAATCTCTTGCCCCTCTCACACATACCAAAGCTCGCAAAATCAACAGACAGCCCTGGCACACCAGCCTGACCAAAGAACTGAGGCGAGCTTCCAGGGCTGCTGAGCGCAGATGGAAAACATCCCACTCCAATGAACACTTAATCACATTCAAACAGTCCCTCACTACTTTCAAGACCACACTCGCTACAGGAAAACAAACATACTTCTCATCTTTCATATCCTCCCTGTCTCACAACCCTAAACAGTTATTCAACACCTTCAACTCTCTTCTCCGTCCCCCAGCACCTCCTCCCTCCCCACTCATCTCAGCTGAAGACTTTTTTAAGCAGAAGATTGAGAACATCAGAGACAGTTTTAGTCAACAACCCCCAGAGCCCTTCCTCCCAAATACCCAGCCCTCCACCTCGAAAACCAACTTCTCCAACATTACAGAAGATCGACTCTCCACTCTACTCTCAAGATCACATCTCACCACCTGTGCACTTGACCCGATCCCATCCCACTTCATCCCAAACCTCGCCACAGTCTTCATCCCAACTCTAACCCATCTCTTCAACCTATCACTAACAACTGGTGTTTTTTCAATGACACCTATCCTCAAAAAGCCCTCTCTTGACCCATCCTCTGTATCAAGCTATTGCCTTATATCACTTCTCCCCTATGCCCCAAAACTACTGGAACAACACGTCCATTTTGAACTGCTTTATCATCTATCTTCCTGCTCCCTCTTCGACCGCTTACAATCAGGCTTCCGGTCACACCACTCCACTGAAACTGCCCTAACTAAGGTCGCCAATAACCTATTAAGCGCCAAGAGCAAGCGACACTACTATATCCTCCTCCTCCTGGACCTGTCCTCTGCCTTTGACACAGTGGACCATTCCCTGTTGCTAGGGACCCTCTCATCCCTTGGCATCACAGACTTGGCCCTATCCTGGATCTCATCATACCTAACTGACTGGACATTCAGCGTCTCCCACTCACACACCACCTCCTCACCTCGCCCCCTATCTGTTGGAGTCCCGCAAGGTTCAGTCCTAGGGCCCCTGCTCTTCTCCATTTACACCTTTGGCCTGGGACAGCTCATAGAATCTCATGGTTTTCAGTATCATCTCTATGCTGATGACACACAGATCTACATCTCTGGACCAGATATCACCTCCCTACTAACCAGAATCCCTCAATGTATATCCGCTATTTCATTCTTCTTCGCTAGATTTCTAAAACATAACATGGACAAAGCAGAATTCATCGTCTTTCCCCCATCTCACGCGACCCCCCCAACGAACCTATCCATTACAGTAAACGGCTGCCCACTCTCCCCAGTCCCACAAGCTCGCTGTCTCGGGGTAATCCTTGACAGTGATCTCTCCTTCAAACCACATATCCAAGCCCTTTCCACTTCCTGCCACCTTCAACTCAAAAATATTTCACGGATCCGTCCATTCCTAAACCAAGAATCTGCAAAAGCCCTAGTCCATGCCCTCATCATCTCCCGCCTCGACTACTGTAACCTCCTACTCTGTGGCCTCCCCTCTAACACTCTCACACCCCTCCAATCTATTCTAATCTCTGCTGCCCGACTAATCCACCTGTCCCCCCGCTATTCCCTGGCCTCTCCCCTCTGTCAATCCCTTCACTGTCTCCCCATTACCCAGAGACTCCAGTACAAACCCTAACCATGACGTACAAAGCCATCCACAACCTGTCTCCTCCATACATCTGTGACCTCGTTTCCTACACGCAACCTCCGATCCTCACAAGATCTCCTTCTCTACTCCCCTCTTATCTCCTCTTCCCACAATCGCATACAAGATTTCTCTCGCGTATCACCCCTACTCTGGAACCCTCTACCACAACACATCAGACTCTCACCTACCATCGAAACCTTCAAAAAGAGCCTGAAGACCCACCTCTTCCGATAAGCCTACAACCTGCAGTAACCATCGATCGACCAAACCACTTCATGACCAGCTCTACCCTCACCTACTGTATTCTCACCCATCCCTTGTAGATTGTGAGCCCTCGCGGGCAGGGTGCTCTCTCCTCCTGTATCCTCACCCATCCCTTGTAGATTGTGAGCCCTCGCGGGCAGGGTCCTCACTCCTCCTGTACCAGTTGTGACTTGTATTGTTCAAGATTATTGTACTTGTTTTTATTATGTATACCCCTCCTCACATGTAAAGCGCCATGGAATGAATGGGGCTATAATAATAAATAATAACAATAATAATGTGTTTTGGCTGTGAATCGCTGATGAAGGAACTGCTGCAGTGTGGAAACATAGCTGAAAAATCAGAAGAAGTATTAACAGCAATGTCTGCGCTGCAGGAAACTTTCTTCCAGGTCAAACAAAACGCGCCTGCAATCATTCAATGGTGGATGATTGACTGCAGGGGTTGTATGATACCCCCTGCTAGAAAAAGAATCCAAGAGATTGATGGGGTACTCTGGATTTTGTCTGTGCGACGGTAGATGAATTTTGTTTTCCTGCTTTGTTTTGTAATACTCTTGTGGTCCCATATTTATTATAAAGTATCATGAAACAGTAAGAAACTCCCTTTAATATACAGAGAGCAGCCTCTACTAGTGGAGGCAGCCAACACTGAATATTCTTTCAGCTGTGTCCTCACTTTTCTCTGTGTGACTGTCTGCAGCAGGAGCCTCCCCCCTCTGCCCTGTCGGCAGTGGGACAAAATATTGTAAACCACTGTCCATTGGCTAAAGGGTCATGGCTTCAGTTGGCCACCACCAAAAGATGGGGCTGATCAGCAGGAGATTAACCCCTTGCAAGATTTTGCAAGGATCACGTAGAAAATGAACAGTGAGTGCAACAATATTTGTTGTGTAGTTCGGTCATTCATTTCTAGATGTAATGTTCCTTTAATAAAGATTAACAAAGAATAAAAGTATCTGATGCTTCCAGGACTCAATGGAACCCAACAGTCAGCCATTCGGAGGCGCCGGTATAATAAAGGGCATGTGTCACCATTGCACGGCTGATTAAATGGAATATTCGCAGTATCGGAGACCCATATTACCAAGCGTGACATCTAATATCACCGGTTGAATTCTCCTGCGCCTCATTGTGACTGGACTCGTCTTTTATCTCGCGCCTTCGCTGGAATGACACGACGACGACACCGAGGTCTATTTTCTTAAACTTCAGATACCATTGGGATGAAATGGCGCTTGAGTGACATTATCTGCCCGCGGTTGGGTCAGGTCTGCAATCTTCATTACTTTTAGCCTGACTTAGGCGTCACGTTGCTTGTCTGGACGCTCTCGCTCATACATTGTGCTCTGCTAATGTCTGGATACAGTCTACGGCTCGGAGAAAATGTATTTGTTCTGCTCTGCAGTCACCGTCCGGATCGCCTGCAGTCGGGTGCACAGCGGGGCAACGATGATGGGAAGTTGGTGGGAAGTTATTCAGTTATGCTAATAATGACTATTTCACAAAACTCTTATTCTGGTGACGTCTACGACAAAACCACACAGGCTGCTGCCTGCTAACACTTGTAATGGTCCACAGTAACAAATCAGTATCCTCAATAAACAAGAGGTGAATATCGGCACAGAACAGCTCAGGCGGTGATCGTAGGGTCGGTGCACCGGGTGCCTTCTGATTTCCTCTGCAGACCGATGTTACCGGTGCTTGGCTGCTTCTCACACTGACCGGCCGCTGCCTACAGTCTCCGACTCTCCAATATGCTCCTGGCACAAAACTACGCCATGCTCCAAATTATCATACAAATTGTTCAAAAATGCTGGACACTGATGAGTCGTATAATGTCCAATCAGCGACCGTTGGAGGATAATTCACATTTAACATTTATTGGACAAAACTCCAAATGAGAACAGGATTATTTTCAAAACTAAAAAAAAACTGTAAAATCAGCAAATTTCTTCTGCACAACAAGTGTCCAAACAATTTATAGGCTGTAAAGAACTGGAACTGGTCATTTGTGGGATCTGCAGCATTAAGAAGTCACATTTACTGAGATCAAAAGCTGTTTCAATTGCAGCCTCTGGGGGATCCGACACCTTGAGGTTTGCAGACTCCAGAGGCTCGGGCTTCACATACCTGTTTGCTGCTTTGTAACGGTATTTTACCAGCTGCTCTCTAGGGCTATGTGCACACGTTGCGGATTAGGCTTAGGAATTTCTGGTGCGGATTCTGCCTCTCCTGGCAGAAAACGCACCTGCGGATTTGTCGCTTTTTTTGTGCGGTTCTGCAGCATTTTTTGTGCGTTTTTGCTGCGGTTTTCTTGCGGATTTGCTGCGTTTTTTTACCCACTGCGGTTTTCTAAAATGGAATGGGTACAAAAACGCTGCAGATTCACAAAAAAGAAGTGACATGCTACTTCTTTTAAACCGCAGCGTTTCCGCAGCGGATTTTCTGCAAAGTGTGCACAGCATTTTTTTTCTCATTGATTTACATTGTACTGTAAATCAATTGCGGATCTGCAGCGTTTCTGCACCTCAAAAAACGCTACGATCCGCACAGAATCCGCAACGTGTGCACATACCCTTACTCTGATGCATTTATCTAGCAGAAACCTTCCTCATTATGCCTTTATCTGCAGGAATCTTCCTTATTATGCCTTTATCTGCGGAACCTTCCTTATTATGCCTTTATTTGCAAGAATCTTCCTTATTATGCCTTTATCTGCTGGAACCTGTCTGTGCTTTGTATCTGCCACAAAGCTCTTCACAGTATGAGTGCTCCTGTTTAAGTTTTGGTGAAATATCTAATTTTTTCATACCGAGGCATTGCACTATGTAACGCTTTTAAGCAGCAGAGATCCTTTTTCTCTCCCATGTTGCTTGAAACCTACAGCTGCTTATTAATGTTGAATGTCCTTTTTATGGAGTTTTCTTTTAATTGGGCACCTTGCAACTAATTATTACAGGGGTCTGATATTGATTTCAGTGATCCTAAGACCCCAAAATACAAACCATCTATGAATATATGTTAAAAATAAAAAAAAATGACACTTTGACACTTAAATGCAATTTGCAGATTTGGAACGTGGTGTATGTTGAATAATATTTTTGGTCTGCAGCCTTCACTCTGGGGTGCCTGGTGCATGGAGGTGATGACGCTCATTATCCTCTCACCAGTAATTCTGTTACCGCTCATTATTTGGCTGCTTGTCCCGATTCTTTTCAGTGCTTTGGTCCTCACATCCCTCGATTCTGTTCTTTACAGGACACATCCACAGCAATCTCTGCCGCATCTTCTCCAGCATCACGTACCTGTAGTGCCCTCTTTTACCCTACCTTCTTTTCAGTCAACCATTAAAAAGTATCAACCACTGAGGACTCTCAATTTTCAATATTTGTCTTTTACCCTAACACTGTAGGTACTGCTGCATGTGCACGTGTAGTGCAGCTCTACCGTATTGTGCACTTTTCACATTTTTTTCACTGCATGAACCATAGAGAATCCTTACGCCCTTAAATAGCTTGTTGTTGCAGATAAGGAAAGTATGAAGATTACACACAGAAGACATTTTCTGTTCGCATCCATCCTTTCTACTTGTAATATTGAACTATTCTTATGAGCCGTGTTACATTTGGAAACGTCTCCGCTGCCAGAGATTCTCTTTATTTCCTCTGCTAGTTTTTTTTTTTTCGAGCTTAATCAAAGTGTCTAAAATTACATCCTCTTGAAAAGTCGGCTCTTGTGACTAACGGGGATTTTGAGCTTTTTCTAACTGCAAAGTCCTCATCATGACCAATGTTTTATCTGAGTGATACCCAAGATGAGGTGTGCGGTATTGTATCTGAGCTCAGGTTGATCCCACTCGAGCGCGGCATGATACTTCAAAAGAATTGTTAAGGAGCCGACTGACAGTGTGAAGCTATTGTCCGACTGCCTGCAATGAGCGTTTATAGGGGACAAGACCCTCAACAGGCGACCTACAGAAAAATACAAGGCGGAGGAGATAGCCAGGGGGAAGGGCACACCGCCAGTGGCAGGCACAACGATACTGCACCAGTAATTACCGAGACGCCATTCCTCTGCAGGGACAATGTTATGTAGTTGCCATAACCCTCCAATAATCCAATCTATTAGTTTGCTGATCCTTCATTGTAATCGGGCAGCAATTGGCAGCCACATACAAGAGCTTCTCACAAAATTAGAATATCATCAAAAAATTACTTTATTTCAGTTCTTCAATACAAAAAGTGAAACTCATATATTATATATAGAGTCATTACACACAGTGATCTATTTCAAGTGTTTATTTCTTTTAATGTTGATGATTATGGCTTACAGCCAATGAAAACCCAAAAGTCATTATCTCAGTAAATTAGAATTCTTTATAACACCAGCTTGATAAATGATTTTAAAATCCAAAATGTTCCCTACTGAAATGTATGTTCAGTAAATGCACTCAATACTTGGTCGCGGCTCCTTTTGCATCAATTACTGCATCAGTGCGGCGTGGCATGGAGGCGATCAGCCTGTGGCACTGCTGAGTGGCTATGGAAGCCCAGGTTGCTTTGATAGCAGCCTTCAGCTCGTCTGCATTGTTGGGTCTGGTGTCTCATCTTCCTCTTGACAATATTCATAGATTCTCTTAATGTCAGGCGAATTTGCTGCCAATCAAGCCCACTGATACTGTTGTATGTACACAAGGTATTGGTACTTTTGGCAGTGTGGACAGGGGCCAAGTCCTGCTGGAGAATGATCATTGGTCATGAGTGGCTGACACAAGGAATGTGACACTTGTAGCCCATGTCCTGGAGACATCTGTGTGTGGTGAAGCAATGACTCCAGCAGCAGTCCACTCCTTGTGAATCTCCCCCACATTATTGAATGGCCTTTTCTTAACAATCCTTTCCAGGCTGCAGTTATCCCGGTTGCTTGTGCACCTTTTTCTACCACACTTTTTCCTTCCACTCCACTTTCCATTAATATGCTTGGATACAGCACTGTGTGAACAGCCGACTTCTTTAGCAATGACCTTTTGTGGCTTCCCCTCCTTGTGGAGTGTGTCAGTGACGCCTTCTGGACATCTGTCAGGTCAGCAGTCTTCCCCATGATTGTGGAGCTACTGAAACAGACTAAAGGACCTTTATAAACACTTAGGAGCCTTTACAGGTGTTTTTTCTTAATTATTATAACTTACTGAGATAATGACTTTTTGGTTTTCATTGGCTGTAAGACATAATCATCAACATTAACCGAAATAAACAGGTGAAATAGATCACTCCGTGTGTAATGACTCTATAGAATATATGAGATTCACTATTTGTATTGAAGAACTGAAATAAATTAACTTTTTGATGATATTCTAATTTTGTGAGAAGCACTTGTGTAAATGTTTTCCTTATAGTGCCTCCACAGGGGAGATAAAGCATTGTATGTTACCTTGATGTGGTCGGAGACACACTGGAAAAAGTCCATTTTCAAATACCCTATTTGAATTAATAGAGAGGATTGCTCGTTCCCTATAGGGCTCTCATCTGTTACTCCGTGCATCTACTGATACATAGACTCTGGAGGAATTGTCATGACAATGTATTACTACTAAAGCGCACTCATTTGAAGAACACCTGTCGTTTGCTTCAAAAAATTTTGTTCCCCGACTCTGCTGCTCTTTTTCCTTTTGCACTACAAAAAGTAGCAAAGTACTGCAGTGCGCAGGTGCCGGGCCTCTCTGACCTTTCCCTGCGCACTGCAGTACTTTGCTCTGCCCTCAACTGGACAGATCAGTACGCCTGTGCCGGAGCCGCAGCATGAAGACAAGAAGAGGACGTCATCGTAAGAAGATGGTAGGCCCCGGACCGGAACACAACGCCCATCGGACCCGGACCGCAGTGGGACCGCCCCGGGGTGAGTATAATCTAACCACTTTTTCTCATCTTTCAGGATACATCGGGGGCTTATCTACAGCATTACAGAATACATTACAGAATGCTGTAGATAAGCCCCTGATGCTGGTGGGCTTAACTCACCTTCCATTTTGGGGGTGACAGGTTCCCTTTAAAATAACTTTTTCTTCAAAAATTTGTCCTAAAATAACTGCTGGAAGGTTACCCTGCGGCTACAAGAAGAAGGGGTGCACAAGCAAAAGAGATAGGAAGAGAGAGGAATTGTGACAAGCTGCCAATTGGTCAGTGCCTCCAAGTGAGGAAAAAGAAGTACCAGCACATATAGTGCTGGAAGATGTTTACACGCACCCAATGGATGTTTCAACCGCTTTATGACATTACAGAGGTTAATCAAAGGTGTGAACTGTGGGAACACTATGCTCACATTCTGTAGTCTTTTATTCTATTTCATATTTTGGTTGGGTGAAATTGCAAAAAAAAGTGCAATTCTACAGTTGCTTTTTGTATTTATTATCTACTATGTTCACTAAATGCTAAAACTGACAACTAACCTGCCAGTATGATTCCCGAGGTCAGTACGAGTTCACTGATACCAAATATGTTTAGTTCATTTTTATTTAAGTGGTTAAAAAAAATCCGGAGTTTGCAAGACACAAAAAATTTGCTTATGTCACCGTTTTCCAA
Organism: Ranitomeya imitator; assembly: GCF_032444005.1. Lineage (NCBI taxonomy): Eukaryota > Metazoa > Chordata > Amphibia > Anura > Dendrobatidae > Ranitomeya > Ranitomeya imitator. Next base: position 195,773,158 of record NC_091289.1, on the reverse strand, counting down.
GACTCGTAGCGTCTCCATTTCTTGGGATCTGAGGTTGAGTGAGGTCTTATTTTTTGCAGCTTGAGCTGATGTTTTATTAATACCATTTTGGGGTGGATACAATGTTTTGATCACCTGTTTTTTCTTGTTAGGCCATTTACGATCAGATTAATTTATTTTATATTTTGATAGATCGGGCGATTCTGAACCCAGCGATACCAAATAAGTGTAATTTTTTTATTCTTTTATTTCAATGGGGCAAAAGGGTGGCTGATTTGAACATTTCTGTTTTTTAATATTATATTTACATATTACTATTTTTAAATATTAAACTTTAATATTTTTTAAAACTTTTTTTTACTTTTTACTTGCTTCAGTAGTCTTGAATCTGCAATCATCCGATCGCCTGTGCTACGAATAGCACTGCTATATATGTAGCATAAATCATGATCTCCTATGAATGTCAGCCATAAGCCGGCATTCATAGGCGATTCACAATGACAGGCATGGGGGTCTTCTGCAGACCCCCCGCTGTCATGACCACCCATCGATCACGTAATAGGGGTGCCGATGGCCGATACTTGTGACGTGCTTCCGGCCAGCTTGTGTTAAATGCCGCTGTCAGTGATTGACAGGGGCATTTAACTGGATCTTGGAAAGATGCAGGCTCAGCGTCAGAGCCTGCATCGAAGGCAGGGACATGACTTTGGCCAAGGTCGTGAAGGGGTTAAAGGTTTACATAACGACCAAACCATTTTTAGGGCAAAGACAAAACTTTGTTTTTATTATTTTCTAAAGTTCTGAAAAGTTTGGGACTTTTGCCAACTCTGCGGATTGGCAGCGGGTCTCGGCGGCTGTACAGACTGGGTATAATTGGGGCATAACCAGGTAGGAGAGACTTTGCGCCCCGTGTCAACGTCTCTAACATCTAAGAATATTGTAATAATTGATGTTTTCGCCGGATTCTCTATTATTCTAATGACAATGCTTCTTTTTTATCTTCGCCAAGTTTTATTCTAATCTAATCATATTTCCATTCCTTTCATTACGAGGCTCATAGCACAGAATCTGGAACCATCAAAATAACTAGTCAAATAGCTGGATATAATTATGAGTTGCTTATGCCGCTTCCTTATCTCTTGAACTCAGCGAGATTTGTAATACAGCGGGAAAACCTCCTGGGAAATATCCACACTGGCGATGGATGTGAAGCAAAAGTGAGAATCTCGCTGAGAGGATTTGCATGTGGCTCGCGGTAAGTTCCTCTCCTGCTTATTAACTGGATGACGTCTGCGAGGATGAGAGGAGCCGGGACGGCCGCGCGGCTGCAGACTGATGAGATTCTCTTTCCTCATATTAATGTGTTGGGCGGAATATGTTCATCAATACCTCCGGACTGCGGCACAAAAACGCGGAGGATTAAAGGCTGGGCTGGGATGTCACCACTATCTGTGTGTACAGGACGCATTCATACTCAACGTACAATAAAGAGGGAAAAGAAACAATGTTGCAGATTTGTTCCATATTCATTGGAATGCGCCATAAGACTTCAGCAGGGGTGTGGCTAACACGGTAATGATAATGGGGGCGCCAACAAAACTGTCTGGGCTATGGTTGCAGATAAGGTAGCGGAAGAAAAGTAGGTATCTGCCCCTGAGGAAAGGTCTAGCTGTAGCTCCGGACCTCATGGACCAAACCCTTTTGTATGTATTGTGTAGTGCATTGTGTTATGGCTATGTATAGTGTTATATTATAGGTAGTGTTAGTAATATATAATGTAGGATGTGATAACGTAAGGTATTATAGTTTGTAGTAATGGAATGCATTGTGTAGAGTATAGGATAACATAGACTTAATGTTTGGAACTAACCCACAAGGGTGGGGTTAGTCTTAGGGAGAGTGATTGCTTCTTGTTAGATGAAAGAAAAAGACATGAAAGTGTAAAGTAAGCTGAGCTGTCTTAGGGGTGGCCCGGAGTGAGAGGAGACTAAGGATAAGGGATAGTGAGATCCTGAAGAAAAGTGACTGAAGAGAGTGGCCTTCCGGAGAAGGGTCCATGGAGAGGATGCCGAGTCAGGAATTCTAGAGCTTTAAAACGCAGAAGGTAACGTGCCTAAATAGGACTCAGTACAGACCAAAAATTTGGACACACCTACTAAATGTAAAGATTTTTCTGTATTTTCATGACTAAGAAAATTGTACATTTACACTGAAAGCATCAAAACTATGAATTAAAACATGTGGAATTATATACTTAACAAAAAAGTGTGAAACAACTGAAATTATGTCTTATGTTCTAGGTTCTTCAAAGTAGCCACCTTTTGCTTTGATGACTGCTTTGCACACTCTGAGGACTCTCAATTCTAAATATTTTTCTTGCACACTCTTGGCATTCTCTTGATGAGCTTCAAGAGGTAGTCACCGGGAATGGTTTTCACTTCACAGGTGCGCCCTGTCAGGTTTAATAAGTGGGATTTCTTGCCTTATAAATGGGGTTGGGGCCATCAGTTGTGTTGAGCAGAAGTCTGGTGGATACACAGCTGATAGTCCTACTGAATAGACTGTTAGAATTTGAATTATGGCAAGAAAAAAGCAGCCAAGAAAAGAAAAACGAGTGGCCATCATTACTTTAAGAAATTAAGGTCAGTCAGTCCGAAAAATTAGAAAAACTTTGAAAGTGTCCCCAAGTGCAGTGGCAAAAACCATCAATCGCTACAAAGAAACTGTCTCACGATGTGTATCTGTAGTATGTGTCCACAGACATATCTGATTTGTGTGTTGCGTATAAGTATATAATGTGTGTTGTGTATATGCGTGTACACCATACGATGTGTTTATCAGTATTAGTACATGAGTGTTGTGTATATAGTATATGTATGAGTGTGTACAGTACACGATGTGCTTAGCTGTAAGTCTACAGATACATCTGATGTGAATATTCAGGTGCTTCTCACAAAATTAGAATATCATTAAAAAGTGAATTTATATCAGTTCTTAAAAACAAAAAGTGAATCTCATATATTCTATAGAGTCATTACAAACTCCAAGTGCTTATTTCTGTTAATGTTGATGATTATGGCTCACAGTCAATAAAAACCCAAAAGTCATTATCTCAGTAAATTAGAATAATTTATAACACCAGCTTTAAAAACTATTTTAAAATCCGTAATGTTGGCCTCCTGAAATGTATGTTCAATAAATGCAGTCAATACTTGGTCGCGGCTCCTTTTGCATCAATTACTGCATCAATGCGGCGTGGCATGGAGGCGATCAGCCTGTGGCACTGCTGAGGGGTTATGGAAGCCCAGGTTGCTTTGATAGCAGCCTTCAGCTCGTCTGCATTGTTGGGTCTGGTGTCTCATCTTCCTCTTGACAATACCCCACAGATTCTCAATGGGGTTAAAGTCAGGCGAGTTTGCTGCCAATCAAGCACAGTGATACTGTTGTTTTTACACCAGGGATTGGTACTTTTGGCAGTGTGGACAGGGGCCAAGTCCTGCTGGAGAATGACATTTCCATCTCCAATAAGCTTGTCGGCAGAGGGAAGCATGAAGTGCTCTAAAATGTCCTGGTAGACGGCTGTGCTGACTTTGGTCTTGATAAAACACAGTGGATCTACACCAGCAGATGACATGGCTCCCCAAACCATCACTGATGGTGGAGACTTCACACTAGACCTCCAGCAGCTTGGATTGTGGCCTCCACTCTTCCTCCAAACTCTGGACCTTGATTTCCAAATGAAATGCAAAATTTACTTTCATCTGAACACAACACCTTGGACCACTGACAACAGTCCGGTTCTTCTTCTCCTTGGCCCAGGTAAGACGCTTCTGGCGTTGTTTATTGGTCATTAGTGGCCGGACACAAGGGATGTGACACTTGTGGCCCATGTCCTGGATACGTCTGTGTGGTGACTCTTGAAGCAATGACTCCAGCAGCAGTCCGCTCCTTGTGAATCTCCCCCACATTATTGAATGGCCTTTTCTTAACAATCCTTTCCAGGCTGCGGTTATTCCGGTTGCTTGTGCACCTTTTTCTACCACACTTTTTCCTTCCACTCAACTTTACTGTTGTGAATTCTGTGGCAGAGCTCCCTCTTGTGGTCACAAGTGGTACTTAGGCTGATTCTCTCTGTGAGCTTCCGTTGGTGGAGGAAAGTGGTACTGAGGCTTCTGAGTTTCCTTCCTCAGGTGATCTGGTGAAGTCGTTAGGTGCTACCCTATTTAACTCCACCTAGTGCTTTGATCCTGGCTTCCAGTCAATGTTCTAGTATTGGACCTGTTTCCTCCTGGATCGTTCCTGTGGCCTGCTGCTCTGCATAGCTAAGTTCCTCTTTGCTATTTGTTTGCTGTTTTTTTTCTGTCCAGCTTGTCTATTTGTTTTTTCTGCTTGCTGGAAGCTCTGGGACGCAGAGGGTGTACCTCCGTGCCGTTAGTTTGGTACGGAGGGTCTTTTTGCCCCCTTTGCGTGGTTTTTGTAGGGTTTTGTGTTGACCGCAAAGTTACCTTTCCTATCCTCGCTCTGTTCAGAAAGTTGGGCCTCACTTTGCTAAGTCTATTTCATCTCTACGTTTGTCTTTTCATCTTAACTCACAGTCATTATATGTGGGGGCTGCCTTTTCCTTTGGGGTATTTCTCTGAGGCAAGGTAGGCTTATTTTCTATCTTCAGGCTAGCCAGTTTCTCAGGCCGTGCCGAGTTGCATAGGCAGCGTTAGGCGCAATCCACGGCTGCCTCTAGTGTGGTTGGTTAGGATTAGGGATTGCGGTCAACAGAGTTCCCACGTCTCAGAGCTCGTTCTTGTTTTTTGGGTTATTGCCAGGTCACTGTATGTGCACTGACCTCTATGTCCATTGTGGTACTGAATTACCTTCCATAACACTTTCCATTAATATGTTTGGATACAGCACTCTGTGAACAGCCGGCTTCCCCTCCTTGTGGAGTGTGTCAATGATGACTTCTGGACATCTGGCACAATAAAGAAAACCATTTTCACCTGGACTGGATGCTGTCCTTCACTTCAGTTCATGGTATGTACTCTTCCACTTGGGTCCAGTGGAATTAGGACGAGCATCCTTTTGTCAGTTGTGCTGTCAGCCTAGCTTTTTATTTTTGGCCATCTGGACATCTGTCAGGTCAGCAGTCTTCCCCATGATTGTGGAGCTATTGAAATAGACTAAGGGACCTTTATAAATGCTTAGGAGCCTTTACAGGTGTTCTTGTTAATTATTCTAATTTACTGAGATAATGACTTTTCGGTTTTCATTGGCTGTAAGCCATAATCATCGACATTAACAGAAATAAACACGTGAAATAGATCACTCTGTGTAATGACTCTTTATAATATATGAGTTTCACTTTTTGTATTGAAGAACTGAAATAAATTAACTTTTTGATGATATTCTAATTTTTTCAGAAGCACCTGTATATACATAAGTATGTATGTTATACATACATAGGAGTAGATATATATATATATATATATATATATATATATATATATATATATATATACCGTGCGATTGCTTTCTCCCTCAGTAACACTTTAAGGATTGCAGTCCTTCTCTGTATTCTGGGCTTTTTGCCGCTGACCATGTAACGAGTTTTCCTTCTTTTGCTTGTTGTCGAGAACTTTCACATGAGAAGACGCGCCGATTATCACTGGTCTGTTGACATCTATATCATTTCCATTACCTGCTTAACAGGGTGAGAAATTGTCCTCTGCTTAAAGTGAAACTATTACAGTTTTTTAATCAAAGTCTCTTTTTTTCTTTTCTAGAATGAGATTTTGAAAACATTTTCCTCGTTGTAATATCGCGGCTCTCTCGTCCATGGCGCGTTCCACTTCCTGTAAATTACCTCTACGATGTCCCCTTGAATTGTTCCGCCGCTCTCCGTCAGACCTCCACAAGGGCAAGTTAACAGCTGTCAGCCGATCTGTACTCTGGGAATTCATATAAACGGGACGAGAAATATATTCATGTATTATTATTTGGGAACAGGTTTTTGCTGACATCCAAGTAGACAAATGATGTCCACAGGGGCCGAGTCCGCGAAAGAGGAACAAATGGAGATCTTGCTTTACATGTGACTTAATATGTGGAAGATCCGATCAATATTTTACTATCAGTCTTTAGGTGAATAATCTCAGTATACAGACAATTTAAGATAGTCGGCCACAATTATTAATAATTTGCGCTTTCTTTTGGAAACAGCGCCCCTCTTGTCCATAGGATGTTTATGGTATTGAAGGTCAAACCCATCAATTTGTATAGGATGGCCTGCAGTACCACAAACAGCCCAGGTAGGAGAGTGGCGCTATTTCTGAGAATCAATCTGGTTCCTGTTAGTCTCACACGCAAATAGATGAGCAGAAACAAGGATTTATGGCTGTTGCAGAGCCCATGTACTTCATGCAGGCATGTTTTTATAGACGTTGCCCACTACTAGGACATCCCCTTCTCATACCCCACACTTGGCCTATACTCACCTCCCGTGCCGTAACACGTGACCCTTGCACCCAATCAGCTCTGGCGTCACTGTCTGAAGGCGGGGTCAGTGACGCAAGCGCTGATTGGGCGTCAGGGTCATGTGTCATAACATCCCAAACCGGAGCATTAAATGGTCTAGCACAGACAATCAGATGGGGCTATCACAGGCACTATAAAAGATGAGGGCAAGGATTGCAGCGTCCATTTTAGGATTTTTACAGCATGGGACTAAGAGGTCCGTGTGCACAGCTCATCATTACAGATAGATACAGACAGGCCTTAATCAGAGTGTGGTGTACTACTGCAACACTGAAGAAGATAGGAAATAGGAGTGGTAGCCTTAGTCTGTGAATATAGACAGATTAAGGGGATAGGGAGGTGCTGGACCTGCAGAGTCAGTGTAACTGTGATGTGATTCTGCAGTACCAGCGCTGTATAGCAGCATTTTTTTTTACTATTCTTTATGTACTGGAATAAAGGAGGACAGTTTTACACCTCTCTGTCCTAATTTTGTGCTTACTTTAAAGATGAAAGAAGGGGCTCAATACGGTCCTACAGTTTTATACACTTCTTTTCCTGGCAAACAGAGGCTTTGCAGTGCTGAGATTAATGCCAAATTTATTCACCTTGAATCAAATTTTGGGGGAAAACTTGGCAAACTGGCGAATGTGAATTTCAAAAGATTTGTTCATCTTTAGCAAAGATGGAAGAGAAGATTGAAGCCTGATGGAGGAAGCGAGCAAACGGAGGACCGGGCAAGGAAGACCGGCGAGCGGCGTGATGAGTATAATCATTTTTATTTTTAACCACTTCTCTGCCCTAAAAATAAATAGCAAAATAATGTCCAACAGGCTGCCATTTTATTTCATTCCAGCAGATGAACTTGTAAAATAAAATTGGGTTCTGCCGAATCTGAATTCTTTTTTTTTTGGTTCAGTTTAAGGCGAATTCACTTAACTTTACATGGGTGTTGGTTTTTTAGGGGTGAAGAAAGGAAATCCTGGTGGGCACGGAATTGGATTTTTGCTTCCAGGGAAGAAGAAATCTTATGTCATGGTGGGACTCGACCCAACGGATGGTCGGTCAGCTAACGGCACAATACACATACAATAGGGATGGTAAAGGTGAGAGGAAGGCAATAAACATAGGGAAAGGGGAATGGTCACCACCTGAGCTCAAACCTGAGCCGGTCTCTGCACTCCCCTAACGCCCTATGCAGGTCCTTCCCCCCACTGCCGTCAGGATACCTCGTCCCTAGTAGTCACCCATTACTGCCCTGGCTGGTGCTCTGGCCGGCAAGGAGCACTAGCCTCACCTCTGCAGATAATACATACAGGGGAAGTGACAAACACCAAAGGGACAAGGTAACAAAAGCACCACACTTAGCTAATGTACACCGCTGCTAAGCTCCACACCGCAGAACACAACAGCAACTGGGCTCCAAACATCAGACGTGGCTGACACCAGAGCGCTGCTCCAGTTAGGCTGGTCTCCAGAGAGGAACTGCATCACCAGGAGTCAGCTGATGCATCATGTGACCTTTTAAAGGATGGTGGGAGTGGTCACCACCTGCATCAGCTGACCCCGCAGCACTGCAGTAACATCAGATTGCCAGCGGGGGGGAAAGAAACTGACATTAACCCCCGATGCTCCAAAAGGAAAAAAGTTTTAAACTGAGTTGAACCAGAGCTGCCACAAATCCAAAAATGGATCGTGACATCTTAGCTATGGCTCCGCGGTGCTGGCTATGATTTCATTAACAGAAAAGCTAATGAAGAAAAAGCAAAGTTCAGCCTGTTCTTCAAATCTAGCAGAGTAATCCTGACCATGTGCAATGCAAATAGTGAATTAATGGCATGAACAATAAGAGTCACTGGAGAATGGGGACGATCTGCGCAGACGTCTTCAGGGACTATGTGTACACATGTAGGTTTAACCATAGGGAAACCAAGCAGCGTCGCCCCCTCCGAGGTCTTCATTTCATTCTCACACACATATATACAGTCTGCGCATCTGACGATTCCCGCCATAGAAAGATAAACAGCGCTTGCTCTGATTTCTGACTTTTTTTTTTTCCTATGAGTCGTCTATGAATAATTCACAAAGAAGACTGGAGAAGTGGCATATTCATTTTTTCAGAAGATAACTATGTTGGATCTAGAAGGTTGATATTGAAATGTATTTGAAAATGACAAGTCTCTATTTTGTTGTATCTCCGTACCACGGAAATGTCAAAACTATTCCAGACACAATGCTATATAATTGAGACCATTTGTCCTTTCATAAAGTCAATTATAGAAAAAAAATGAAGGAAAAGAAAAAAATGGAAACATTTAAAAAAAAAAAAAAGATACAAAAATGAAACATAAAATGTAAGATGTTATTAACTTTGATTCCTGGAACTTGTAGTGAAAATTACTTTCTGTCAATCAATTATTTTCTGCCAAGCATGCTCAAAAAAGGGCTGATTTAAGCCAAAATAGTCATTTAAAAGGGGTTGTCCAAGGGCTTTGAAAAATGGCCAGAAAGCTGGGGGTGCATGGAAATGTCAAAATAACTAACAAACCTAGTAGATCCCCCACTGCTCCGTTGCTGCCGTTCTGGTCGTCTCGATGGTCGTTGTTAGCGTTCCTGCAGTGAGTTTGTTCCAACTATGGACAGGTGACCAGTGCAGCCAATCACTGGCCTGAACAGTCACATGTGTTCCATCACCGCTGACGCCAGCGATTGGCTGCAGCAATCACCTTATCATAGTCTGACAGATATCAAAGACCGGTGGAGCTCAGGAACAAGGAGCAGCTGAACTGGAGCAACAAGCAATATACAAGATGAGTAGAAGTTATTCGGGTCTTTTGATGCAGCCGCTACATTCTGGTCATATTTCAAAAACCATGGACAACTCTTTTAATTGATATCAATGTTACCAGGTGGCAAAGAAGAGGTGATAATTTCAAATTGCTGCTCTTTTCTCAATTGTAAGGATATTATTTTAGCCCAGCATTTCTGTCTTGGCCTCTATAATTCCTGAGTCCTCATTTGCTTTTTAACGGGGCGTGTCACTGCCTCCTACAAGATCAGCCAACTACTCTTCTGCTGTTATTGCTCCTATTATTTCACTGGCTATAGTGCTCTGTCGCTGATTGTTTCCTACAACAGGCCAATGTCGCATACAGCCTATGAATGGGTCGGTCACCGCCTTTTATATTTCACACTGTCACATGCAGCCTATGAATGGGGGGGGGTCAACGCCTCCTATATTCCACCCTGTCACATGCAGCCTATGAATGGGTCGTCACTGCCTCCTATATTCCACCCTGTCACATGCAGCCTATGAATGGGGGGGGGTCAACGCCTCCTATATTCCACCCTGTCACATGCAGCCTATGAATGGGTCGGTCACCGACTCCTATATTCCACCCTGTCACATGCAGCCTATGAATGGGTCGGTCACCGCCTCCTATATTCCACCCTGTCACATGCAGCCTATGAATGGGTCGGTCACCGACTCCTATATTCCACCCTGTCACATGCAGCCTATGAATGGGTCGGTCACTGCCTCCTATATTCCACCCTCTCTCATGCAGCCTTTGAATGGGGGGGGTCAACGCCTCCTATATTCCACCCTGTCACATGCAGCCTATGAATGGGTCGGTCACCGCCTCCTATATTCCACCCTGTCACATGCAGCCTATGAATGGGTCGGTCACCGCCTCCTATATTCCACCCTGTCACATACAGCCTATGAATGGGTCGGTCACCGCCTCCTATATTCCACCCTGTCACATGCAACCTATGAATGGGTCGGTCACCGACTCCTATATTCCACCCTGTCACATGCAGTCTATGAATGGGTCGGTCACCGCCTCCTATATTCCACCCTGTGACATGCAGCCTATGAATGGGTCGGTCACCGACTCCTATATTCCACCCTGTCACATGCAGCCTATGAATGGGTCGGTCACCGCCTCCTATATTCCATCCCGTCACATACAGCCTTTGAATGGGTCGTCACTGCCTCCTATATTCCACCCTGTCACATGCAGCCTATGAATGGGGGGGGGTCACCGCCTCCTATATTCCACCCTGTCACATACAGCCTATGAATGGGTCGGTCACCGCCTCCTATATTCCACCCTGTCACATGCAGCCTTTGAATGGGTCGTCACTGCCTCCTATATTCCACCCTGTCACATGCAGCCTTTGAATGGGGGGGGGTCACCGCCTCCTATATTCCACCCTGTCTCATACAGCCTATGAATGGGTCGGTCACCGCCTCCTATATTGCATCCTGTCACATGCAACCTATGAATGGGTCGGTCACCGCCTCCTATATTGCATCCTGTCACATGCAACCTATGAATGGGTCGGTCCCCACCTCCTATATTCCACCCTGTCACATGCAGCCTATGAATGGGTCGGTCACCGCCTCCTATATTCCACCCTGTCTCATACAGCCTATGAATGGGTCGGTCACCGCCTCCTATATTGCATCCTGTCACATGCAACCTATGAATGGGTCGGTCACCGCCTCCTATATTGCATCCTGTCACATGCAACCTATGAATGGGTCGGTCCCCGCCTCCTATATTCCACCCTGTCACATGCAGCCTATGAATGGGTCGGTCACCGCCTCCTATATTCCACCCTGTCACATGCAGCCTATGAATGGGTCGGTCACCGCCTCCTATATTCCCCCCTGTCACATGCAGCCTATGAATGGGTAGGTCACCGCCTCCTATATTCCACCCTGTGACATGCAGCCTATGAATGGGTCGGTCACCGCCTCCTATATTCCACCCTGTCACATGCAGCCTATGAATGGGTCGGTCACCGCCTCCTATATTCCCCCCTGTCACATGCAGCCTATGAATGGGTCGGTCACCGCCTCCTATATTCCACCCTGTCACATGCAGCCTATGAATGGGTCGGACACCGCTGCCTATATTCCACCCTGTCACATGCAGCCTATGAATGGGTCGGTCACCGCCTCCTATATTCCACCCTGTCACATGCAGCCTATGAATGGGTCGGTCACCGCCTCCTATATTCCACCCTGTCACATGCAGCCTATGAATGGGTCGGTCACCGCCTCCTATATTCCACCCTGTCACATACAGCCTATGAATGGGTCGGTCACCGCCTCCTATATTCCACCCTATCACATGCAGTCTATGAATGGGTCGGTCACCGCCTCCTATATTCCACCCTGTCACATGCAGCCTATGAATGGGTCGGTCACCGCCTCCTATATTCCACCCTGTCACATGCAGCCTATGAATGGGTTGGTCACCGCCTCCTATATTTCACACTGTCACATGCAGCCTATGAATGGGTCGGTCTCCGCTTCCTATATTCCACCCTGTCACATGCAGCCTATGAATGGGTCGGTCACCGCCTCCTATATTCCACCCTGTCTCATGCAGCCTATGAATGGGTCGGTCACCGCCTCCTATATTCCACCCTGTCACATGCAGCCTATGAATGGGTCGGACACCACTGCCTATATTCCACCCTGTCACATGCAGCCTATGAATGGGTCGGTCACCGCCTCCTATATTCCACCCTGTCACATGCAGCCTATGAATGGGTCGGTCACCGTGTCCTATATTCCACACTGTCACATACAGCCTATGAATGGGTCGGTCACTGCCTCCTATATTCCACCCTGTCACATGCAGCCTATGAATGGGTCGGTCACCGCCTCCTATATTCCACCCTGTCACATGCAGCCTATGAATGGGTCGGTCACCGCCTTTTATATTTCACACTGTCACATGCAGCCTATGAATGGGTCGGACACCGCTGCCTATATCCCACCCTGTCACATGCAGCCTATGAATGGGTCGGTCACCGCCTCCTATATTCCACCCTGTCACATGCAGCCTATGAATGGGTCGGTCACCACCTCCTATATTCCACCCTGTCACATGCAGCCTATGAATGAGTCAATCACCACCTCCTATATTCCACCCTGTCACATGCAGCCTATGAATGGGTCGGTCACCGCCTCCTATATTCCACCCTGTCACATGCAGCCTATGAATGGGTCGGTCACTGCCTCCTATATTCCACCCTGTCACATGCAGCCTATGAATGGGTCGGTCACCGCCTCCTATATTCCACCCTGTCACATGCAGCCTATGAATGGGTCGGTCACCGCCTCCTATATTCCACCCTGTCACATGCAGCCTATGAATGGGTCGGTCACCGCCTCCTATATTTCACACTGTCACATGCAGCCTATGAATGGGTCGGTCACCGCCTCCTATATTCCACCCTGTCACATGCAGCCTATGAATGGGTCGTCACCGCCTCCTATATTCCACCCTGTCACATGCAGCCTATGAATGAGTCGATCACCACCTCCTATATTCCACCCTGTCACATGCAGCCTATGAATGGGTCGGACACCGCTGCCTATATTCCACCCTGTCACATGCAGCCTATGAATGGGTCGGTCACCACCTCCTATATTCCACCCTGTCACATGCAGCCTATGAATGGGTCGGTCACCGCCTCTTATATTCCATCCTGTCACATGCAGCCTATGAATGGGTCGGTCACCGCCTCCTATATGCCACCCTGTCACATGCAGCCTATGAATGGGTCGGTCACCGCCTCCTATATTTCACACTGTCACATGCAGCCTATGAATGGGTCGGTCACCGCCTCCTATATTCCACCCTGTCTCATGCAGCCTAGGAATGGGTCGGTCACCGCCTCCTATATTCCACCCTGTCACATGCAGCCTATGAATGAGTCGATCACCACCTCCTATATTCCACCCTGTCACATGCAGCCTATGAATGGGTCGGACACCGCTGCCTATATTCCACCCTGTCACATGCAGCCTATGAATGGGTCGGTCACCACCTCCTATATTCCACCCTGTCACATGCAGCCTATGAATGGGTCGGTCACCGCCTCTTATATTCCATCCTGTCACATGCAGCCTATGAATGGGTCAGTCACCGCCTCTTATATTCCACCCTGTCACATGCAGCCTATGAATGGGTCGGTCACCGCCTCTTATATTCCATCCTGTCACATGCAGCCTATGAATGGGTCGGTCACCGCCTCTTATATTCCACCCTGTCACATGCAGCCTATGAATGGGTCGGTCACTGCCTCCTATATTCCACCCTGTCACATGCAGCCTATGAATGGGTCAGTCACCGCCTCCTATATTCCATCCTGTCACATGCAGCCTATGAATGGGTCGGTCACTGCCTCCTATATTCCACCCTGTCACATGCAGCCTATGAATGGGTCGGTCACTGCCTCCTATATTCCACCCTGTCACATGCAGCCTATGAATGGGTCGGTCACTGCCTCCTATATTCCACCCTGTCACATGCAGCCTATGAATGGGTCGGTCACTGCCTCCTATATTCCACCCTGTCACATGCAGCCTAGGAATGGGTCGGTCACCATGTCCTATATTCCATCCCGTCACATGCAGCCTAGGAATGGGTCGGTCACCGCCTCCTATATTCCACCCTGTCACATGCAGCCTATGAATGGGTCGGTCACTGCCTCCTATATTCCACCCTGTCACATGCAGCCTATGAATGGGTCGGTCACTGCCTCCTATATTCCACCCTGTCACATACAACCTATGAATGGGTCGGTCCCCGCCTCCTATATTCCACCCTGTCACATACAGCCTATGAATGGTCGGTCACTGCCTCCTATATTCCACCCTGTCACATGCAGCCTATGAATGGGTCGGTCACTGCCTCCTATATTCCACCCTGTCACATGCAGCCTAGGAATGGGTCGGTCACCATGTCCTATATTCCATCCCGTCACATGCAGCCTAGGAATGGGTCGGTCACCGCCTCCTATATTCCATCCCGTCACATACAGCCTATGAATGGGTCGGTCACCGCCTCCTATATTCCATCCCGTCACATGCAGCCTATGAATGGGTCGGTCACCGCCTCCTATATTCCACCCTGTCACATGCAGCCTATGAATGGGTCGGTCACCGCCTCCTATATTCCATCCTGTCACATGCAGCCTATGAATGGGTCGGTCACTGCCTTTTATATTCCACCCTGTCACATGCAGCCTATGAATGGGTCGGTCACCGCCTCCTATATTCCACCCTGTCACATGCAGCCTATGAATGGGTCGGTCACCGCCTCCTATATTCCATCCTGTCACATGCAGCCTATGAATGGGTCGGTCACTGCCTTTTATATTCCACCCTGTCACATGCAGCCTATGAATGGGTCGGTCAACGCCTTCTATATTCCACCCTGTCACATGCAGCCTATGAATGGGTCGGTCAACGCCTTCTATATTCCACCCTGTCACATGCAGCCTATGAATGGGTCGGTCACCGCCTCCTATATTCCACCCTGTCACATGCAGCCTATGAGTGAGTCGGTCACAGCCTCCTATATTCCACTCTGTCACATGCAGCCTATGAATGGGTCGGTCACCGCCTCCTATATTCCACCCTGTCACATGCAGCCTATGAATGGGTCGGTCACCGCCTCCTATATTCCACCCTGTCACATGCAGCCTATGAATGGGTCGGTCACCGCCTCCTATATTCCACCCTGTCACATGCAGCCTATGAATGAGTCGGTCACTGCCTCCTATATTCCACCCTGTCACATGCAGCCTATGAATGGGTCGGTCACTGCCTCCTATATTCCACCCTGTCACATGCAGCCTATGAATGGGTCGGTCACTGCCTCCTATATTCCACCCTGTCACATGCAGCCTATGAATGGGTCGGTCACCACCTCCTATATTCCACCCTGTCACATGCAGCCTATGAATGGGTCGGTCACTGCCTCCTATATTCCACCCTGTCACATGCAGCCTATGAATGGGTCGGTCACAGCCTCCTATATTCCACCCTGTCACATGCAGCCTATGAATGGGTCGGTCACTGCCTCCTATATTCCACCCTGTCACATGCAGCCTATGAATGGGTCGGTCACCGCCTTCTATATTCCACCCTGTCACATGCAGCCTATGAGTGAGTCGGTCACCGCCTCCTATATTCCATCCTGTCACATGCAGCCTATGAATGGGTCGGTCACCGCCTCCTACAAGTTTTGCATGCTCTTCCACCGTTGCTGTTGTCATGTCAATCATCTGATTAGATCTATGGGGAGAGATCATTGAAGATGTATCTTTATCCTCTGATTGTATTTTTCCTGCATTTCTGTGTTTTAGTTTAATAATAGCCCTCAATGCTTCGGCCGCTCCGCTGTTTTCCCTTTGGTTTGAAGATCTAAGAGCTGACATTGCTTATGACTCCATGGAGAATGCTTCTAGTTTAATTAGATTTTAGCCAAAATGGCGTTTTCCAGGGTGAGTTTTACTGAATATTAATTAAAATGATCTATTTAGGTCCAATAAATAGAAGAAAAATCAGAAAAGCTGCATAAACAGGACTTTCTTTACATTTGTCATGTATTTAGCCATGGTAACGTTTAACAAATAGTGGAAAACCCCTTTAAGAATTTTTGATGGGTCAGACGTTGACTTACAAGGGAGCGACCTATAGGTGGCAATAGAGAGACAGATTTATTTTCCTCTGCAGCAGAGCTAATTTGCATATTTCCTTCCCAGTGAGCATTGCCACCCGGATCTCCGCAAGGAGAAACAATTGCTCCACTTCTCTACCCCCCAGTGGTGTTGGACCCCCATTAATGAAGACAGTGTAAATGCCATCAATGTCTATGATGGAAATACGGCTGAATTTGCTGTACTTTGCTGTATGAAAATCCAATAATCCAGACTTCTGGGTTTCAATTATGCCGGATTAGAGGTATTTCACAGATATATATCTCACTGTGTGCATTTGTAGATATTGCCGCGACGTCGCACATCTCTGAGGATCGCGCATTGTTTACACACACAGAAGTTGGAGAACAGAGAAAAGTTTTGCTGAAACTTCCCTTACCAAGCAAATCTGACCAGAGCAATCTGTGAATGTAGGAATGATCAGCACAAGATAGAACGTTATCAGTATGAATATTTCATCGGGCTGTAATAGATTCTCCTCGCATCAAACCTCACCGATTAGAATTAGACATAGTACCTACCTGGCGACTCTGGGCTGCTCGGCTGCACTGAATACCTAATTACCAATGATAACGTTCCTATGATGGTATGGCGCAGGCTCTCTGGCGGCAATGCACTTAAGTAGTCAATATTAAGTAGAGAGAAAAATGTACAGTATTTATGATCAATATCTGTGAGCCTCCGCGTTTGGTTTACTAAAAGGCTTTAACGTATACAGAAGAGTAAGGTAAAAAGAAAGAGCGGCGCTGGATACGGGGGAATCGCAAGGAGCGAACGGCTCAGTTCTCGCTCTGCTTTTCCTTCTTTCGGAAACATCTAACAGGACTGGGATTCTCCGCTATGACCCCACAATGGAAGCCTCTGACCCCACCGTCTAGACATAAAGTTGCCCAAGTCTCCCACTGACACGTACTGTAAAAAAAAACGATACTCTGCGAAATTAATGATCCTATCCAGGTAAAAAAGGATATTTAGAGGAGACGTCCCCCTGAATGATAACATGCCGGAAGTGTTTGATCGCCATTCATCGCATCCGCAGGTAACATAGTAACATAGTAACATAGTTAGTAAGGCCGAAAAAAGACATTTGTCCATCCAGTTCAGCCTATATTCCGTCATAATAAATCCCCAGATCTACGTCCTTTTACAGAACCTAATAATTGTATGATACAATATTGTTCTGCTCCAGGAAGACATCCAGGCCTCTCTTGAACCCCTCGACTGAGTTCGCCATCACCACCTCCTCAGGCAAGCAATTCCAGATTCTCACTGCCCTAACAGTAAAGAATCCTCTTCTATGTTGGTGGAAAAACCTTCTCTCCTCCAGACGCAAAGAATGCCCCCTTGTGCCCGTCACCTTCCTTGGTATAAACAGATCCTCAGCGAGATATTTGTATTGTCCTCTTATATACTTATACATGGTTATTAGATCGCCCCTCAGTCGTCTTTTTTCTAGACTAAATAATCCTAATTTCGCTAATCTATCTGGGTATTGTAGTTCTCCCATCCCCTTTATTAATTTTGTTGCCCTCCTTTGTACTCTCTCTAGTTCCATTATATCCTTCCTGAGCACCGGTGCCCAAAACTGGACACAGTACTCCATGTGCGGTCTAACTAGGGATTTGTACAGAAGCAGTATAATGCTCTCATCATGTGTATCCAGACCTCTTTTAATGCACCCCATGATCCTGTTTGCCTTGGCAGCTGCTGCCTGGCACTGGCTGCTCCAGGTAAGTTTATCATTAACTAGGATCCCCAAGTCCTTCTCCCTGTCAGATTTACCCAGTGGTTTCCCGTTCAGTGTGTAATGGTGATATTGATTCCTTCTTCCCATGTGTATAACCTTACATTTATCATTGTTAAACCTCATCTGCCACCTTTCAGCCCAAGTTTCCAACTTATCCAGATCCATCTGTAGCAGAATACTATCTTCTCTTGTATTAACTGCTTTACATAGTTTTGTATCATCTGCAAATATCGATATTTTTGATTAGGTGAAACGAAGCATTACACAGCTGTCATTGAACTTCATGGAAGGTCCATATACCGCATGGGTAGGACAGGTCCGCCAAGTTGGGGAAGTTCTGTAATGTTGATTTTGGAACTGTATAATGGCTCTTAAAGTGAATCTGTCAGTAGGTTTCACCATACAATCTATATACATTATTTAATACTAAGATTAAATAAAATTTACTACTAAGATTGAAAAGTTGTATCTCAATCTCCGCTGACTTAACCAGATTGACAGCTCCTCAGTGTTCCTCCTCCCTGCTGTTGTTGCATCTCCACCCACCTAACCTCATTGGAAGCTCCTCAGTGTCCCCTCACCCTGCCGGTACGGATATCTGCCCACCTATCCTGATTGACAGCTCCTTAGTGTCCCTCCTCCCTGCCACTACTGAATCTCTGCCCATCCTGCCTCAATGACAGCTCCTCAGTGTCCCACCATTCAGCCACTAATGTGTCCACCTATCCTAATTGGAAGCTCCTCAGTGTCCCCTCACCCTGCCAATACTGATATCTGCCCACCTATCCTGATTGGGAGCTCCTTAGTGTCCCTCCTCCCTTTCAGTATTGATACCTGCCCACCTATCCTGATTGACAGCTCCTTAGTGTCCCTCAACCTGCCAGTAAGGATATCTGCCCACCTATCCTGATTGACAGCTCCTCAGTGTCCCTCCTCCCTGCCACTACTGAATCTCTGTCTATCTATCCTGATTGAAAGCTCCTCAGTGTCTGCCTTCCCTGCCAGTAAGGATATCTGCCCACCTATCCTGATTGACAGCTCCTCAGTGTCTCACCTCCCTGCCGGTAAGGATATCTGCCCACCTATCCTGATTGACAGCTCCTTAGTGTCCCTCACCCTGCCAGTAAGGATATTTGCCCACCTATCCTGATTGACAGCTCCTCAGTGTCTCCCCTCCCTGCCAGTAAGGATATCTGCCCACCTATCCTGATTGACAGCTCCTTAGTGTCCCTCACCCTGCCAGTAAGGATATCTGCCCACCTATCCTGATTGACAGCTCCTCAGTGTCCCTCCTCCCTGCCACTACTGAATCTCTGTCTATCTATCCTGATTGAAAGCTCCTCAGTGTCTCCCTTCCCTGCCAGTAAGGATATCTGCCCACCTATCCTGATTGACAGCTCCTTAGTGTTCCTCACCCTGCCGGTACGGATATCTGCCCACCTATCCTGATTGACAGCCCCTCAGTGTCCCTCCTCCCTGCCACTACTGAATCTCTGTCTATCTATCCTGATTGACAGCTCCTTAGTGTCCCTCACCCTGCCAGTAAGGATATCTGCCCATCTATCCTGATTGACAGCTCCTTAGTGTCCCTCACCCTGCCAGTAAGGATATCTGCCCACCTATCCTGATTGACAGCTCCTCAGTGTCCCTCCTCCCTGCCACTACTGAATCTCTGTCTATCTATCCTGATTGAAAGCTCCTCAGTGTCTCCCTTCCCTGCCAGTAAGGATATCTGCCCACCTATCCTGATTGACAGCTCCTTAGTGTTCCTCACCCTGCCGGTACGGATATCTGCCCACCTATCCTGATTGACAGCTCCTTAGTGTCCCTCACCCTGCCAGTAAGGATATCTGCCCACCTCGCTTGATTGACAGCTCCTCAGTGTCCCTCCTCCCTGCCACTACTGAATCTATGTCTATCTATCCTGATTGAAAGCTGCTCATTGTCCCTCCTCCCTTTGACTGCTGAATCTTTGCCCACCTAGCTTGACTTACAGTTCCTCATTGACCTTGCTGCTGGTGTGATCTCACACTGCTCAGTACAAGCTGCCTCAGTCAAGAAAAGATTGAATAGATGTCAGTCAGGCTGCTGTGGTAAACAGACTAAATACTCTTGGACTCATGGGCTTTTTTACTCTTTAGCACTCAAACCTTCTGGCATGGATTTAAAGTAAGTACACCTGCTTCCTTAGGTCTAAAATAGCAGTTAGATTAGATTTGGTAACAAATGGATTATCAGTTATTGCATGACATTAATATACCATCCTGCTCCACTGAATGTTTGGGAGTGCTGTTAGTTTGTCCCTGGGGACCCTTAGTAAATGGGGGCAGGGTAATTGGCCAATATACCGTCCTGCCCCACTGAATGTTAGGGAGTGCTGTTAGTTTGTCCCTGGGGACCCTTAGTAAATGGGGGCAGGGTAATTGGCCAATATACCGTCCTGCCCCACTGAATGTTAGGGAGTGCTGTTAGTTTGTCCCTGGGGACCCCTAGTAAATGGGGGCAGGGTAATTGGCCAATATACCGTCCTGCCCCACTGAATGTTAGGGAGTGCTGTTAGTTTGTCCCTGGGGACCCCTAGTAAATGGGGGCAGGATAATTGGCCAATATACCGTCCTGCCCCACTGAATGTTAGGGAGTGCTGTTAGTTTGTCCCTGGGGACCCCTAGTAAATGGGGGCAGGGTAATTGGCCAATATACTGTCCTGCCCCACTGAATGTTAGGGAGTGCTGTTAGTTTGTCCCTGGGGACCCCTAGTAAATGGGGGCAGGGTAATTGGCCAATATACCGTCCTGCCCCACTGAATGTTAGGGAGTGCTGTTAGTTTGTCCCTGGGGACCCCTAGTAAATGGGGGCAGGGTAATTGGCCAATATACTGTCCTGCCCCACTGAATGTTAGGGAGTGCTGTTAGTTTGTCCCTGGGGACCCCTAGTAAATGGGGGCAGGGTAATTGGCCAATATACCGTCCTGCCCCACTGAATGTTAGGGAGTGCTGTTAGTTTGTCCCTGGGGACCCTTAGTAAATGGGGGCAGGGTAATTTGCCAATATACCGTCCTGCCCCACTGAATGTTAGGGAGTGCTGTTAGTTTGTCCCTGGGGACCCCTAGTAAATGGGGGCAGGGTAATTGGCCAATATACCGTCCTGCCCCACTGAATGTTAGGGAGTGCTGTTAGTTTGTCCCTGGGGACCCCTAGTAAATGGGGGCAGGGTAATTGGCCAATATACTGTCCTGCCCCACTGAATGTTAGGGAGTGCTGTTAGTTTGTCCCTGGGGACCCCTAGTAAATGGGGGCAGGGTAATTGGCCATTTATCCATTCCCTAAACCCTACAACGATTAGGACGACCCATATACAGTGTTATATCAAGAGGTACCTATGTAGCCAGAGGTGATATTTTTAGGGGACACCTGTGAGCCACAATCTGAGAACCTCACCGCTCTCGTTGGCTTCTTCTCCCGACATCTGTAAACGGTGATTAGTGTTCAGATGGAAACTTAATATTCCTATCAACTCAGTACTTGCTGTTCTTGTAATTTCTTCATCCTACCCTTTAATTCAAGATATAAAAAAACATTGAATTAAAAAGGTCAATTTAATCAACAACCACAGATCATGTTTAATAAAGATGTTTCTGTTTCCTGAGCAAAACGGAGGATGGAGCTCACGGAGGAGCTGATCATGAGGCACATTGAATTATCCAACGTGTAATAAACTCCCACAGGATCCCAGCGGGGTGAGAAAGCATCCGAACAGGAGATCATAGGGCATAAGAATAACGAGATACCGTCCGCACCTCGGCCTCCAGCTCCCCCCCGGTGTAAAGGTCACATATATGAGACCCCAATCGAGCGCCCATCCCACAGATGTGACCACTTCTGACTTTCCACTAATTGTGTTAAGGATTACAATTTCTTACAATACAAACTCAATATAGTTAAGCAACATTGTAGCAAAATCCTCAACAGACTGTAATTCCCATCACGACCACTGGGTGGCCACAAAAGGGCACATGCAGTATAAACGTCTCCAGACAGAATATCGCACAATCATGCGTGTTCCTATATGATCGTCTCACACAAGTCATCTCAGGATATATGGCATTAAAGGGAAATGTCCAAATAGAAAGTTATCAAATGCAAACATCCCAGTAATTCCCCAGCAGGGGCATCTTCAGGCACTTAAAGTCAACGTTGGATTCTATATTTGTGCCCTTTGAATTCTCTAAAACATTTTTTTGTTATTTTGAGTTATTTTTTAGTTTTACATCGAGCCTTTCAGTCTGTGGATTTTGGGGAATAAAGTCACCATTGAATGAAATAAAAAATAAAATGTAATAAAAAAAATCACACTTCTCTAACTGATAGTTGTGGAAACTCCAAATAGCAAGACCTGTAGCCACTGACACAATCAAGGAAGGTCCACGATCTGAGCAGCAGCTTTACAAGTCAGACTGCCCCTTTAAGAAGACGTATATTGTCTTCCATCTTTAATAGAGTTGTCTACTTTCAACATCTCCTTTTTCTTACAAGCTTCCGACCCAAATAAGCCGATCCCGCTGCTAAGACCTTCAGTGACCAACTGTAATCTCTGGAGAAACCTAACCGCAAGTGCTCAATTTCTTTGCAGTGCCTCCGCAGGAAAAATGAAGCATTACACCGCTCCCATTTAAATCAATGCGATGTCCATGTTATTCATAGATGTGCGGAGACGCTCTGCAGCCACTGCTCCAGCTGATTCATGCATGCTAGGAATCTTTTTTTTTTTTTAAACTAATTTGTCTTTATGTTATAGACCAGCATGCTCTATAAATAAAAAATGCTTACTCAATTATTAATAATTATTAATTAAAGACGGTCTCCAAATTTATGTTTTTCCAAATGGTATGGTCACGTAACTATCACATTACCGCTGTGGCCAGTGATTGGCTGCAGTGGTTACACCATTGCCAGAAGAGAGAGACAAGCAGCATTATGAGATGAGCACCTTATTTTTTTTATTTTTAGACTATGCTCAATGCTTTCTTAAGAAAATAATGTAGAAAACCCCTTTAAATTATCCTTAAATGTTTTTTTCCAAGCTCATCATATAGATGCTTTGGGGTCGGCTGGATGAAAACTGTGAAAGGAGCCAAACGGTACAGCGCCATTCATTGGGTGGTGGCCGCTCTCGGTACTACAGCTCAGATCACACTCACTTCGATAGGAGCTGAGTTGTAATACTGAGAATATTGAACCACATGGCATATAGGACTGCACTCTTTGGCTTTTTTTTACTGTATTTATCCAGCTGAAATCAGCTGATGGGTATTGGACCGCCATCGTCTTCTATAGGTCAGGAAAACCCCTTTAAGATTTTAGTTTTAGAAGATAAAAGTCTTTTCCTCTAAAACGAGAGCAATTATAACGCTCCTAATTACACTCCTTGCAGATCTGTATGGAAAACAATTAATTTTTTTTTTGCAAAGATGAAAATTTTTGTGGAAAAAAAAAAAAGCAAAAACAAATTTAGCAGATTTGAGATCCTGCGGCGACTGAAATTGTGCATGTTAAAAGCAATCGACTGAAATGAGTTTTTCTCTGTGCAGATGTTTCTAAAGGACATATTGTAATATGGAGCTGACATTAGAAAACCGCTTGGGAACAAAAAGCCGCAAAGGAATATTCTGGAACTAGGCTGCAATACCGGATACAGCCTGCGGACAGGGGGGGGGCGCTATTTCTGGGGAAAAAAAAAATAATAAGTTAAAAGACAGATTTACGGTATATAGATTTATATAGGGGAAAACAAAGGCTGTTTTTTTCCTTAGTAAGCCTGATTTCTATATGAAGTGGCGTCTTTAACTCCAAGCAGGGCACCGAGCCATGCTGCTATTAAGAAGAACTGCGCGGTCTAGCCAAGAGAATTAGGGACACGTTCTTAATGAAGCAGTTCATTAGCCTGGAAAACATAATGCATTCTCTGCTGGCCATTGACTCTAAATATAATGTACTTACTCATACATCAGCTGTCTCCCTACATAAACCTCCGCATCTTGTCCATCAGGGCTTTTATACCACTAATTATAGAAATCCTTCGCTTAATAACTGGCTGGGATGGAAGCTGGAGAGAAGCACTAACGACGCCGTGCACATTTACATTTACGCCAGGATCTCGGAGGCACGAGTCACATACGCCTCGACCTTTTACTGCGCTATTACTTACATTAGTGCCGCATGCAGGCCGGTAAATACCTGACATTAACCTACGTAATATTGATGGTCAAAGAGACCGTGTATTTAAAGAGCACCTACCGCACAAATTCCAAAAATCACCATCGATGCCTTAAAATGATCCAAACGGACCTTGCACCGAGTCTCAGAAAAAACACGGCCTCTCTTCCCCAATAATAAGTCAAATATGATATTAGTGCACACACCAGTCTACAGGGTCCAAGACAATCCTCATACACAAATTCCACATTCACTCTTTTTGAGTTGTGGTTTCCTTTCATCTGCATTCAGCCTGCACTATAGGTGCTGGAGCTACATTTCCCCAAAGTCCCAGCATGCATTTCTCCTGTCATTGTCGAATGGCTTGCTATCAACTGAAAGCTCTCATCTCAGATCTGCCTGGATGCAGTTTGACAGACCGGGGAGCAGGAGCAGAAGGAAAAAGTCCTGAACCCAATTCCTGTGGAAATTAAAAGACCCGAATCTACTTGTTGTAGAGAGATAAATAAAGCCTCTCTTATTGTAAAGAGACAAAGTCCTGCCCACACTTCCTATAGAAAGTGAAAGTCCCACCCCCACTTCCTATAAGAGACAAAGACCCTCCCCCACTTCCTACAGAGATAAGGACTCACCTATACTTCCTGTAGAGCAATAAAGACCCATCTCCAATTCCTATAGAAAGACAAATACCCTCCCCCACTTTCTATACAGAGATAAAGGGCCATCTGCACTTGCTATAGAGAGACAAAGACCCACATCTACTTCCTATAGAGAGATAAAGACCCATCTGCACTTCCTGAAGAAAAACAAAGACCCACCTCCACTTCCTATAGAGATAAAGACCCACATCCACTTCCTATAGAGAGATAAAGACCCACACCCATTTCCTATAGAGAAAAAGACCCACATCCACTTCCTATAGAGAGAGATAAAGACCCACCTCCACTTCCTATAGAGAGATAATGACCCACCTCCACTTCCTATAGAGAAAAAGACCCACATCCACTTCCTATAGAGAGAGATAAAGACCCACCTCCACTTCCTGTTGAGATAAAGACCCACATCCACTTCCTATAGAAAAAAAGACCGGCCTCCACTTCCTATAGAGATAAAGACCCACATCCACTTCCTATAGAGAAAAAGACCCGCCTCCACTTCCTATAGAGATGAAGACCATCATCCACTTCCTATAGAGAGATAAAGACCCACATCCACCTCCTGTAGAGAGATAAAGACCCACCTCCACTTCCTATAGAGATAAAGACCCTAATTCACTTCCTATAGAGAGATAAAGACCCACATCCACTTCCTGTAGAGAGATAAAGACCCAACTCCACTTCCTGTAGAGAGAAAAAGACCCACATCCACTTCCTATAGAGAGATAAAGACCCACATCCACTTCCTATAGAGAAAAAGACCGGCCTCCACTTCCTATAGAGATAAAGACCCACCTCCACTTCCTATAGAGAAAAAGACCCACATCCACTTCCTATAGAGAGAGATAAAGACCCACCTCCACTTCCTGTTGAGATAAAGACCCACATCCACTTCCTATAGAGAAAAAGACCGGCCTCCACTTCCTATAGAGATAAAGACCATCATCCACTTCCTATAGAGAGATAAAGACCCACATCCACTTCCCGTAGAGAGATAAAGACCCACCTCCACTTCCTATAGAGATAAAGACCCTAATTCACTTCCTATAGAGAGATAAAGACCCACATCCACTTCCTGTAGAGAGAAAAAGACCCACTTCCACTTCCTATAGAGATAAAGAACCTAATCCACTTCCTATAGAGAGATAACGACCCACATCCACTTCCTATAGAGAGATAAAGACCCACATCCACTTCCTGTAGAGAGATAAAGACCCACCTCCACTTCCTATAGAGATAAAGACCCTAATCCACTTCCTATAGAGAGATAAATACCCACATCCACTTTCTGTAGAGAGATAAAGACCCACTTCCACTTCCTATAGAGAGGAAGACCATAATCCACTTCCTATAGAGAGATAAAGACCCACATCCACTTCCTATAGAGAGATAAAGACCCATGTCCACTTCCTATAGAGAGATAAAGATCCACCTCCACTTCATGTAGAGAGATAAAGACCCACCTCCACTTCCTGTAGAGATAAAGACCCTAATCCACTTCCTATAGAGAGATAAAGACCCACATTCACTTCCCATAGAGAGATAAAGACCCACTTCCACTTCCTATAGGGATAAAGACCCACATTTACTTCCTATAGAGAGATAAAGACCCACCTCCACTTCCTATAGAGATAAAGACCCACATCCACTTCCTATAGAGAGATAAAGACCCACCTCCACTTCCTATAGAGATAAAGACTCACCTTCACTTATTATAGAGAGACTAGATTGTGGCCCGATTCTAACGCATCGGGTATTCTAGAATATGCATGTCCCCGTAGTCTATGGACAATGATGATTCCAGAATTTGCGGCAGACTGTGCCCGTCGCTGATTGGTCGAGGCAACCTTTATGACATCATCGTCGCCATGGCAACCATTATGACATCATCATCGCTGTGTCCGTTGCTGATTGGTCGAAGCCTGGCGGCCTCGACCAATCAGACGCGGGATTTCTACGTCCTTTATGACATCATCGTCGCTGTGCCCGTTGCTGATTGGTCGAGGCCTGGCGGCCTCGACCAATCAGAGAGCCGGGATTTCCAGGACAGACAGACAGACAGACAGACAGACGGAAAAACCCTTAGGCAATTATATATATAGATAAAGACCCACTTCAACTTCCTGTAGAGAGACAAAGACCGACCGTCACTTCTTGTAGAGAGACATGTAGAGGAGAGAACCAGGCTGCAAGTGCTGCTGAAGCGCCAGATCCAGAACTGCTGAGGCCGAACCTCCTGTTGCGGGGCAAGGAAATTGAGAATGGAGGAGACCCATGTCCTGCAGAGAGGGGGCATGGTGAGTCACAAAAGTATAAGGAGGTTTGCATGGGAAAAGAGAAGGGCTTCTCGCCAGAGGGCTGAGTGAGAGAGGACCTGCACCGCGACGCGAGCAGTGATAGGCCGAGTGGCAGTTATAAGGATCAGGTGCAGTAAGGACCCGGGGAGCGTCGCTGAGCGTGCAGGTCAGAGAACTCCGAGCAGGAGTTTGTTGGGAAAGGCTCCCAGCTGTCACAAGTACCAGCAGGCATGCAGGGAAACATGAGCCGGGCAGAGTGTTGAAGTGCGGATATCCAGGTGACAGCGGCTGCTCAGAGGCACATACGCCAATTAGAATATTGCGGAGAGCTTCACTCTTCAGCTCCACAGTTAGATGGACTAGGGGCTCAGCAGGCAAAACCAGCGATCGCTCGCTGCCGCCAGAAGTAGGACCACTTGTTGGTCGAGGAAGCCTGAAGACTCAGCATCGGCCTCAGTCAGCAGCCAAACAGCCATCAGACTCTGAGAGAGAAACGGACGACCGAGTCACGATAAGTGAAACTAATGGACTGCTTCTCTGAACAACTGCTACCCTGTTTAACCCGCAGCCCTTTAACTGTATATCCCCTTCTTTTCTCCCTGCCAGGAGGTTATTCCTGTTTAGATAAAGTGAATAATTGTTTAACCCTTGCTCTGCGCATCTGTGTCACTGCATCTCTGTACCTGTGTTGCAGACAAAGACCCGCCCCCACTTCATGTAGAGACACAAAGGCCCAACTCAACTTCCTCTAGAGACACAAAGGCTCACCTCCACTTCCTACAGAGACAAAGACCGACCTCCATTTCCTGTGGAGAAACAAGGAACCACTTCCACTACCTGTAGAGACACAAAGACTTGCCTCACTTCCTATAGAGACAATGACCAACCTCCACTTCCTGTAGAGACACAAAGACTCGCCTCACTTCCTATAGAGACAAAGACCAACCTCCACTTCCTACAGAGACAAAGACTGACCTCCATTTCCTGTAGAGAAACAAGGAACCACCTCCACTTCCTGTAGAGACACAAAGACCCTACTCCACTTCCTGTAGAGACAAAGACTCACCTCCACTTCCTGTAGAGACAAAGACCCACCTCCACTTCCTGTAGAGACACAAAGACTCGCCTCACTTCCTATAGAGACAAAGACCAACCTCCACTTCCTGTAGAGACACAAAGACCCACCTCCACTTCCTGTAGAGACAAAGACTCACCTCCACTTCCTATAGAGACAAAGACCCACCTCCACTTCCTATAGAGACAAAAACCCACCTCCTCTTCCTGTAGAGACACAAAGACTCGCCTCACTTCCTATAGAGACAAAGACCAACCTCCACTTCCTGTAGAGACACAAAGACCCACCTCCACTTTCTGTAGAGACAAAGACTCACCTCCACTTCCTGTAGAGACACAAAGACTCGCCTCACTTCCTATAGAGACAAAGTCCAACCTCCACTTCCTGTAGAGACACAAAGACCCACCTCCACTTCCTGTAGAGACAAAGACTCACCTCCACTTCCTATAGAGACAAAGACCCACCTCCACTTCCTATAGAGACAAAGACTCACCTTCACTTCCTAGAGAGACAAAGACCCACCTCCACTTCTTGTAGAGAAACAAAGACCCACCCCACTTCTTATAAAGAGACAAAGACCCACTTCCACTTTTTATAGAGACAAAGACTCACCCCACTTCCTACAGAGACACAAAGACCCACTTCCATTTCCTGAAGAAAAACAAATACCCCCCCACTTCTTGTAGACATGTAAAGACCTGCTTCTACTTCCCGTACAGAGATATAGCTCTTCTTTCACATTCTGTAGAAAGATAAAGCCCCATCACCATTTACAGAAACAAAAGACTGACTTTCACTTCCACTAGAGAGACAAAGGCTTGGCCGCACTTCCAGTAGAGAGACAAAGGCTTGGCCGCACTTCCACTAGAGAGACAAAGGCTTGGCCGCACTTCCAGTAGAGAGACAAAGGCTTGGCCGCACTTCCACTAGAGAGACAAAGGCTTGGCCGCACTTCCAGTAGAGAGACAAAGGCTTGGTCGCACTTCCAGTAGAGAGACAAAGGCTTGGTCGCACGTCCAGTAGAGAGACAAAGGCTTGGTCGCACTTCCTATAGAGATGAAGACCCACGCCCGCTTCCTATAAAGAGAAAAAAAAAGCCCCCAAAGTTTCGGCACCGTTTAGATATTATGTTCCTCCAGTGTATGTAGATGTGCCATTCTTAAGTGTCCGTGAATTTTGCCAAGGTCTCAGATTGCTCATAGTCATAGTATAAACTGAACACATTACCATCACTGCTAACAAAAGCCTGTACACATAAAGCAGAAACATCTCCTGACTGAGTATCATAAATTTATTATTTTTTTATTATTAATTTAAAGAAGCTGGTCATCTCCTGCCACTTATCGTTACATATTTAGACCCATGAGAAAAGGTAAGAAAGGACACAGCTGTCCAACCTTGCGGATCCTTAGGCGGGGCCTGTACCATTGTGTTACCTGACGCAGTAACAAATGCTGCATAGGACTCCGGCAATACTGCATCTAATTGATTGTACTGTAAGTCATGAAGGCTTTTGATGTATCCACAAACTATCATTCAGATATGTCTTTTTTAACAATTCCTGCCACATGTGAGATTTCTATGCTGTGCATTGTCCTTGCCGTCTCTCTGCCTTCGGAATAAAGGCGTTTTGTTAGAGCCGAGTTGACGGCACCAGCAGTATAAAGGTCTGGGTAGAGTCGGAGAACATCACACAACTCTACTTCATTGTGAGCACAAAATAAGTGTGGTGGTCTCTGACTATCAGCCCCGTTAGGTGAAGGCTCTGAACTGAGTTTTCCTCTTGTTAGAAAGGAAAACGCTTGATTGTACTTGCAGGAAGAGAGTAGAAAGAAGCGCTATTGAGCCCGCGCCTCCCAGATGAATCATCTGCCATCAGATGCCACAATATAAAAAGAGAGAATTGGTCACCAACTATTGGGTCACAGAAAATCGCCAGTGACTGTCCAGCAATACTGTCTTCTTCTGACACAGACCTCGAAGTCCTCTGCACACACAAAATAAATGATCAGAAAAATCCCTATAAAGCTGGAATCACATATTACTTTGTCGTGGTCGGAGCACGGACCCTGGATTCTTCTGACCCGAATGCAACAGCCATTTATATACCTAGGAGACTAATGAGTTTGGGTAAGAACACCTGTGGCTGGACAGTCTATTCATCATGGTCCGTGGTGAGTCTCTTCTGTCTCTCTCTGCCTGCTAGTAAGTGTATGCCACCTCTAATAGCAGAAATATCGTGAAGCATTACAGGAAGTGGAGAGGGTCTTTATCTCGCTACAGGAATTGGAGGCGGGTCTTTATCTCTCTACAGGAAGTGGAGGTGGGTCTTTATCTCTCTACAGGAAGTGGAGGTGGGTCTTTATCTCTCTACAGGAAGTGGAGGTGGGTCTTTATCTCTCTACAGGAAGTGGAGGTGGGTCTTTATCTCTCTACAGGAAGTGGAGGTGGGTCTTTATCTCTCTACAGGAAGTGGAGGTGGGTCTTTATCTCTCTACAGGAAGTGGAGGTGGGTCTTTATCTCTCTACAGGAAGTGGAGGTGGGTCTTTATCTCTCAACAGGAAGTGGAGGTGGGTCTTTATCTCTCTACAGGAAGTGGAGGTGGGTCTTTATCGCTTTACAGGAAGTGGAGGCAGGTATTTGTCTGTCTACAGGAAGTGGAAGTGAATTTTTATCTCTCCACAGGAAGTAGCGGGAAGTCTTTGTCTTTCTACTGGAAGTGAGATGGGTTTGTGTCTCCATCTACAGGAAGTGTGGGTGGGTCTTTTTTATTTACAGGAAATGGGGGTGAGTCTTTGTCTATATACAGGAAGTGAGATGGGTATATCTCTCTATAGAGGAAGTTGGGCTGGGTCTTTATCTATTTACAGGTAGTAGGTGTGGGGGTTTTGTGTCTGTATAGAAAGTGGGGCTAGGTTGTTCTCTATAGTAAATGTGGGTGGATTTTTTGCTCACTACAAAACGTTATGGGTGAGTCTTGTTCCCTACAGGAATTAGGGGCAGGTTTCTATCTTAAGAAAGTGAGAATGGGCATGTGTCTCTATAGGAAATGGGATGGGTATTTTGATCTCTATGTAAAGTGGATGCAGGTCTTTGTA
This sequence comes from Ranitomeya imitator, assembly GCF_032444005.1. Taxonomy (NCBI): domain Eukaryota; kingdom Metazoa; phylum Chordata; class Amphibia; order Anura; family Dendrobatidae; genus Ranitomeya; species Ranitomeya imitator. Next base: position 195,742,052 of record NC_091289.1, on the reverse strand, counting down.
GTTATATTGGAAGTTGGGGCAGGTCTTTGTCTCTGTACAAGAAGTGATGTTGAGTCTTTGTTTCTGTACAGGAAGTGGGTCAGGTCTTTGTCTCTATACAAGAAGTGATATCGGGTCTTCGTCTCTGTATCGGAAGTGATGCCGGGTCTTTGCCTCTATATAGAAAATGTTGAGTTTTTGTTTCTATACAGGAAGTGATGTCGGGTGTTTGTTTCTATACAGGAATTGATGTTGGGTCTTTGTTTCTATACAGGAATTGATGTCGGGTCTTTGCCTCTATACAGGAATTGATGTCGGGTCTTTGTTTCTATACAGGAATTGATGTCGGGTCTTTGCCTCTATACAGGAATTGATGTCGGGTCTTTGTTTCTATACAGGAAGTGATGTCGGGTCTTTGCCTCTATACAGGAAGTGATGTCGGGTCTTTGCCTCTATACAGGAAGTACAGCCGACTATAGACCAACAGACATCATAATTCCAACGTTTCGGCACATTGCCTTTATCAAGGAAGTCTATTTAAAGAAAAACATCACTATAAACAATCCATATGAACATCATGGAGAAAGCTACAATAAAATATAAGCCTGAACAAATCACTCCAATATATAGAAATAGCACTGAAGAAATGAGAAAAAAAAGAGAAAAAGGGACCAAAAACCCAATAGAAAAGTATCACTGTGATAACCAAAAGAAAGAGAACAAGCTTCTTTAAAAAAAAATTATTTTTATTAATCAATACACAGAAAGTCCATAGGTGAAGGAGAAGGAGATATATAGGAACAAAAATGATTCATAAGGGAGAACATCACAAAACGCAATGTCAAAGGGCAAAGCATGCAGGGGGTGTAGAAACAAGATAAAGTGCCAGGTCATACCAAATAGACCTAAAATACCTGTAAAGGGTCAATACTGTGTATGCAATGTCGTAAGCCACTAGGCTTATAGAGAGAATACTGGACGTGACCTAACCATGGGACTCCGGCAAATCACTGCCACCCGCTTGCGTCCCTGACTACGGATACTTCCGGTTCTCTTACCAGCGCTGAACAGAATATTACCTCACTTCTTTTCAGCATTTATACCTGGTTTGCCACGCGTTCCTCACTCTACTCTCCTGAGCCACTAAACGCACGCCGACATCATCCTTATTGCAGGTATATTGTTCTCTGTCAGGGTGCTTGTCTTCTTTTGGCCTTTTATAGTTTTTCCAGTGTTTCACATGTACTTATGTCATTGGTTCACGGATTCTGAGAACTTTTTCATTATATTTTATTTTCAGCTAGTAATGCTGTTCTCTTTATAAGCCTATTGGCTTGTGACATTCCATACACAGTATTGACCCTTTACAGGTATTTTAGGTCTATTTGGTATGACCTGACACTTTATCTTGTTTCTACACCCCCTGCATGCTTTGCCCTTTGACTGTCACGAGGCAGAAATAGGAAAACAGGAGATGAGGAATCTGGGCCCCTGAACTGCCACTCGGGCTAGGGGAAGCCCTGTCTTTCCTTAACTTGGGGGTACCCTTGAAGGTAGGGAGGCCCAAGTCACCGACCTGTCCCTGTCTCCTGTTAAACCCTGAACTAAACCCCCGACCCCCACCCCAGGGGGTGAACAGTGTAAACAGCACCACAAAGCAAATAAACAGGAATAAACAATATGAGAGTGAGGGGAACACGATACAAAAAGGTGAATGCACAAACTACAAAGTAACAAAACTCAGAACTTAGCTTGTGCACGCCGCTGCAGACTCCACAACACAGATAGTTCAGCAACTGAGCTCCAAACACCAGACTAGGCTGACACCAGGGAGCTGCTACTGCCAGGTTGGTCTCCTAAAAGGACCTGTATAACCAACAGTCAGCTGATGCACCAGGTGACCTTATAAAGGATGGTGGGAGTGGTCACAAACATCAGCTGACCCAGCAGCAATGCAATAACACCAGCGGCCACCGGGGGGGAAACTGCATTAACCTTCAATGACCAGAAAGGAAAAAAGGTTTAAATCAGAGGGAAACCAGATCTGCCACAGATCCAAACATGGATCGTGACATTGACATTGCGTTTTGTGATGTTCTCCCTTATGAATCATTTTTGTTCCTATATATCCCCTTCTCCTTCACCTATGGACTTTCTATTTATTGATTAATAAAAATAAAAATTTTTAAAGAAGCTTGTTCTCTTTCTTTTGGTTATCACGGTTATATTTTTCTATTGGGTTTTTGGTCCCTTTTTCTCTTTTTTTCCCATTTCTCCAGTGCTATTTCTATATATTGGAGTGATTTGTTCAGGTTTATATTTTGTTATATTTTGTTGTAGCTTTCTCCATGATGTTCATATGGATTGTTTATAGCGATGTTTTTCTTTAAATAGACTTCCTTGATAAAGGCAATGTGCTGAAACGTTGGAATTATTATGTCTGCTGGTCTATAGTCGTCTGTTCATCAATAAATCTACTTTTCCAAAGAAAAATTATTTTGAACTTATTGAGTGCCAAAGGTTATCTTTTTCGGGTCTTTGTTTCTATACAGGAATTGATGTCAGGTCTTTGCCTCTATACAGGAAGTGATGTCGGGCTTTTGTCTTAATGCAGGAAGTAATGTTGGGCCTTTGCCTCTATACAGGAAATGATGTTGGGTCTTTGCCTGTATACAGGAAGTGATGTTGGGCCTTTGCCTCTATACAGGAAGTGATGTCGGGCCTTTGCCTCTATACAGGAAGTGACGTCGGGCCTTTGCCTCTATACAGGAAGTGACGTCGGGCCTTTGCCTCTATACAGGAAGTGACGTCGGGCCTTTGCCTCTATACAGGAAGTGATGTCGGGCCTTTGCCTCTATACAGGAAGTGATGTCGGGCCTTTGCCTCTATACAGGAAGTGATGTCGGGCCTTTGCCTCTATATAGGAAGTGATGTCGGGCCTTTGCCTCTATACAGGGATTGATGTTGGGTCTTTGCCTCTATACAGGGAGTGATGTTGGGTCTTTGTCTCTATACAGGAAGTGATGTCGGGCTTTTGTCTTAAAGCAGGAAGTGATGTTGGGCCTTTGCCTCTATACAGGAAGTGATGTCTGGCCTTTGCCTCTATACAGGAAGTGATGTCTGGCCTTTGCCTCTATACAGGAAGTGATGTCGGGCCTTTGCCTCTATACAGGAAGTGATGTCGGGCCTTTGCCTCTATACAGGAAGTGAAGTTAGGTCTTTGTCTTTATGCAGGAAGTATGGACAGGTTTAGTGTGTTTTGTTTCTCTGCTCATTTCCTGTCTATAAAATTGTAGGCAGGCAAAACCAGAGAGGTTGGCAGAAGAAAAAATTCTATTTTGTATTCTTAAAAGCATGCTGCTCTCAAATGTTCTAAGATGAAGCACTGCTCAAAGTCATCTGCAGACAAGCAAAAGCCTGTGCTGTATCAGGGTAGGTGCTAGTAGGTAAGTATGACTGAGTTTGACATCTTTTACATATTCCATGCACAGGGGAAAGTTTTATGCTGCTCACACAACTTCTTTAATGAATACTGAAATCTTCAACTAAAACTAACTTTTGAAATACTATAGAAATGCTGAGATAGATAATAGATAGATAGATAGATAGATGATAGATAAATAATAGATAAATAATAGATAGATAATAGCTAGATAATAGATAGATAGATAGATAGATAGATAGATAGATAGATAGATAGATAGATAGATAATAGATAGATAATAGATAGATGATAGATAGATAGATAGATAGATAGATAGATAGATAGATAGATAGATAGATAGATAGATAATAGATAGATAGATAGATGATAGATAGATAGATAGATGATAGATAAATAATAGATAGATAATAGCTAGATAATAGATAGATAGATAGATAGATAGATAATAGATAGACAGACAGATAGATAGATAGATAGATAGATAGATAGATAGATAGATAGATAGATCAAAGAAAATAGATAAATAATAGATAGATAATAGATAATATATAGATAATAGATAGATATAGATAATAGATAGATAATAGATAATATATAGATAATAAATAAATAATATATAGATAATAGATAGATTGATACATAATATATAGATAATAGATAATAGATAAATAATATATAGATAATAAATAGATGATAGATAATAGATAATACATAGATAATAGATAGATGGTAGATAATAGATAGATAGATACATAATATATAGATAATAGATAGATAATAGATAAATAATATATAGATAATAGATAGATAATAAATAATATATAGATAATAGATAATAGATAAATAATGTATAGATAATAAATAGATGATAGATAATAGATAGATAGAAGATAGATAGATAGATAGATGATAGATAGATAAAAGATAATAGATAGATAATAGATAGATAAATAATATATAGATAATAGATAGATAATAGATAGATACATAATATATAGATAATAGATAAATAATATATAGATAATAGATAGATGATAGATAATAGATAATATATAGATAATAGATAGGTAAATAATATATAGATATTAGTTTATGTCGCACATTTTATAATATGAAGCATTAAAGACACAGAGCAGACAGTGCGCTATAACACCAGACAGGAGATTGCACAGGACCACAGCGCCACCTGCCTGCCGCACACAGAACACACACAATACAGATTTGCTATTTAGTGCAATTAAATGTATGACGGAAAATAAAAAAATAAGATGCTTCTGTTTTTTCAGCCTTAGTAGTTTTTGCTGTCTGTGTAAATTTGATCTCAGCCTTGGTTAGATGGGTCCATTACAATCTGTTCCAGTCATTACCCGCCCGTCCTGCGTCCTTCTCTCCAATATGGAGGAGATCTGCGTTTGTGAAGTCAGCACTTCCATTATACATCTAAGGAAGGAGCGGCTGCAATATACAAATCATCGCTTCTGATAGAGATTATTAGGTGGCTTATGGGATAAAACATCTCATTTAGCGGCGGATTCCTTCCATCACTCAGAGATCTGTGATATTAGGATTTCTCACCGGCATTTTAGACCCTTAAGTTTCCTCTTCATTTAAAAAAAAATGAGCAAAAACTACATAAAAAGAGGGTATTATGTCACTGCAGATAGTAGACAGAGCCAGTACCTGGGGAATAAGTACAGGAGGGATCTATAGAAGATGAGGCACCGGACCGAGAGCAAAGTAGCCCCCGATTGTCACTTTTCTGGCAATTTTAAAGTCCCTGGGGGTCTAGAGTCACAAGGTTCATTTTATAGTTCCTGATGGTCTAGGGCTACAGAAGGATTAATGCTAAATTTGGGTTGTTCCTGCAGGCCTTATCCTCAGGCAGCCTCCTAACAGACGGCGACTTTAGGTGAATTTCTGGGTTTTATAATTGCAACACAATAATAAAAAAAAGAGTTTGAAAAAATTGTTACAAAAGTAGAATAAAAAGTCCCAATAAAAGCCCCAAATACTTCAGACGTGAAGGCTCAATTGTCAGCGGAGCTGGTAAAATATTAGAGAAGAAAGTTTGTGGATTTTTTTTTCTTTTTCCACCGTCTGAAACAACCATTAACTTCATTTTTACGCAATTTTCTTTTTACCCTTGATCCCATAAATGACCCACAAATGTATTGTACAGTTGTGTTAGGCGACCTCTGCACCCTTCATTTACACCCGTCACAACTAGTTCACCACTCAGAAGCCAATGACAACCAACGCGGGAGACACAGATAGCGCTAGAAATCCTGGAAGCAGCAGATCCAGGGAGCGCTGCTCCGGGGGCGACTGCGGGGCTAAGGCTGAGGCCGGCACTACGGTCTGACAACCGCGGAACCTCGAGTAAACAAGGGATATCAATTATTGTGATGGCGACACCCGATCCTTCCAGAAATGAATTATTATAATTGTGCGTGAAAACCACTTTGCATTTCACGAGAAGTTATTAATCACCGCGCTCCTGACACTGATGAAGAAGAAAATCCTGGTACGGGCAATTTCATCCAAACAAAAGCCACGTTGGGCCGAGCATTAGGGCTGTGATTTATGGGACGACAGACGCCGCGGAGGTTGTCAATCACAATGTCTGGGGGGAAACGGGAAATCTTCAAGGCTCATGAAGACGTCTTCTGCCGTCAGAGTGGCTCATTCTCCGGCTGATACTTTCAATGAGATCTTGAAGCCTTAAAGGGATTGTCTACATCTCCGCCATTTTTTAGAACGAAAGCACAACAGGTGAGATCTTATTTTTTTTCGATGAGGACTTTTTTGGTTAGAAGCGTCCCCTGATGATTACAGGCAACTTTGTCAAATCTTCCAAAATGACCATGATGTTGATGTAAAAAGGGAAGATCTTCTAGACCCTGCAAGTTTCCAGGGCGTCTCCGAGGAATCACAGAATTCGGGACATGCCGAAAGGGATTTGGGCAGCGATGGGGTCTGTCCTTTACAAGGCATGAGCAAAGTGATGGCATCGGTGCCTTGTCGGAGCCGGACACCTCTGTCACCAGACTGTGACGATCAGTTTTTTATACCTGGTTGGAGCCAGACACCTCTGTCACCAGACTGTGACGATCAGTTTTTTATGCCTGGTCGGAGCCGGACACCTCTGTCACCAGACCGTGACGATCACTTTTTTATACCTGGTTGGAGCCAGACACCTCTGTCACCAGACCGTGACGATCAGCTTTTTATACCTGGTCGGAGCCGGAGACCTCTGTCACCAGACTGTGACGATCACTTTTTTCTGCCTGGTCGGAGCTGGACACCTCTGTCACCAGACCGTGATGATCACTTTTTTCTGCCTGGTCGGAGCCGGACACCTCTGTCACCAGACCGTGATGATCACTTTTTTATGCCTGGTCGGAGTCGGAGACCTCTGTCACCAGACCGTGACGATCACTTTTTTATACCTGGTCGGAGCCGGAGACCTCTGTCACCAGACCGTGATGATCACTTTTCTATGCCTGGTCGGAGCTGGACACCTCTGTCACTAGACTGTGACGATCACTTTTTTATGCCTGGTCAGAGCCGGAGACCTCTGTCACCAGACCGTGACGATCACTTTTTTATGCCTGATTGGAGCCGGACACCTCTGTCACCAGACCGTGATGATCACTTTTTTATGCCTGGTCGGAGCCGGAGACCTCTGTCACCAGACCGTGACAATAACGTTTTTATGCCTGGTCGGAGCCGGACACCTCTGTCACCAGACTGTGACGATCACTTTTTTATACCTGGTCGGAGCCGGACACCTCTGTCACCAGACCGTGACGATCAGCTTTTTATACCTGGTCGGAGCCGGAGACCTCTGTCACCAGACTGTGACGATCACTTTTTTCTGCCTGGTCGGAGCTGGACACCTCTGTCACCAGACCGTGATGATCACTTTTTTATGCCTGGTCGGAGTCGGACACCTCTGTCACCAGACCGTGATGATCACTTTTTTCTGCCTGGTCGGAGCCGGACACCTCTGTCACCAGACCGTGATGATCACTTTTTTATGCCTGGTCGGAGTCGGAGACCTCTGTCACCAGACCGTGATGATCACTTTTTTATGCCTGGTCGGAGTCGGAGACCTCTGTCACCAGACCGTGACGATCACTTTTTTATACCTGGTCGGAGCCAGAGACCTCTGTCACCAGACCGTGATGATCACTTTTCTATGCCTGGTCGGAGCTGGACACCTCTGTCACTAGACTGTGACGATCACTTTTTTATGCCTGGTCAGAGCCGGAGACCTCTGTCACCAGACCGTGACGATCACTTTTTTATGCCTGATTGGAGCCGGACACCTCTGTCACCAGACCGTGATGATCACTTTTTTATGCCTGGTCGGAGCCGGAGACCTCTGTCACCAGACCGTGACAATAACTTTTTTATGCCTGGTCGGAGCCGGACACCTCTGTCACCAGACTGTGATGATCACTTTTTTATACCTGGTCGGAGCCGGAGACCTCTGTCACCAGACCGTGACGATCACTTTTTTATGCCTGGTCGGAGCCGGACACCTCTGTCACCAGACCGTGACGATCACTTTTTTATACCTGGTCGGAGCCGGACACCTCTGTCACCAGACCGTGACGATCACTTTTTTATACCTGGTCGGAGCCGGACACCTCTGTCACCAGACCGTGATGATCACTTTTTTATGTCTGGTCGGAGCCGGACACCTCTGTCACCAGACCGTGACGATCACTTTTTTATACCTGGTCGGAGCCGGACACCTCTGTCACCAGACCGTGACGATCACTTTTTTATACCTGGTCGGAGCCGGACACCTCTGTCACCAGACCGTGACGATCACGTTTTTATGCCTGGTCGGAGCCGGAGACCTCTGTCACCAGACCGTGATGATCACTTTTTTATGCCTGGTCGGAGCTGGACACCTCTGTCACCAGACTGTGACGATCACTTTTTTATACCTGGTCGGAGCCGGACACCTCTGTCACCAGACTGTGATGATCACTTTTTTATGCCTGGTCGGAGCCGGAGACCTCTGTCACCAGACTGTGATGATCACTTTTTTATGCCTGGTCGGAGCCAGACACCTCTGTCACTAGACTGTGACGATCACTTTTTTATACCTGGTCGGAGCCGGAGATCTCTGTCACCAGACCGTGACGATCACTTTTTTATACCTGGTCGGAGCCGGAGACCTCTGTCACTAGACTGTGACGATCACTTTTTTATACCTGGTCGGAGCCGGAGACCTCTGTCACTAGACTGTGACGATCACTTTTTTATACCTGGTCGGAGCCGGAGATCTCTGTCACCAAACCGTGACAATCACTTTTTTATACCTGGTCGGAGGTGGACACCTCTGTCACCAGACCGTGACGATCACCTTTTTATACCTGGTCGGAGCCGGAGACCTCTGTCACCAGACCGTGATGATCACTTTTTTATGCCTGGTCGGAGCCGGAGATCTCTGTCACCTGACCGTGACGATCACTTTTTTATGCCTGGTCGGAGCCGGAGATCTCTGTCACCTGACCGTGACGATCACCTTTTTATACCTGGTCGGAGCCGGAGACCTCTGTCACCAAACCGTGACAATCACTTTTTTATACCTGGTCGGAGGTGGACACCTCTGTCACCTGACCGTGACGATCACCTTTTTATACCTGGTCGGAGCCGGAGACCTCTGTCACCAGACTGTGATGATCACTTTTTTATACCTGGTCGGAGCCGGACACCTCTGTCACCAGACCGTGATGGTCACTTTTTTATTCCTGGTCGGAGCCGGAGACCTCTGTCACCAGACCGTGATGATCACTTTTTTATAAACCCCTTTTCAGCCCTTTTGATTATCGTCCAGCCATTGGATGCAGACCAAATAAAATGCAACAGAATTCGAATTTTTTTGGTGTAATATGAAAATTTGCCTTGAAGCAATTAGTTCTCCTCTAAATAGGACCTGAGCTCCGATTCTTCAGACGCGGATATGTCTGCATCAGGAGGGTGAAAGAAAGCGCGTCGCTCGTCGTGCGATGAACACATGAGCGCCACTAATTTACCTGTAGGATTTTTTTTTCTCGGCCATAAATCTAGAAGAGAAATGAAAGCGTTCCCATTGTCACAAGGAAACACTGGCAGCGATAAAGGTGAAGTTAATTATTAGGGGAGTATTGCTTATGTTGGCAGGCACAATACCTGCTCTCCCGCTATTTACAGCTTATGGGACTCACCAGTCCCTTATCTTATTTGTCCAGTGACCTAATGTCATTGTGCCCTAAATGAATATAATAACATCTGAGCGGCTGTAATTTACTCTGCTGGTAACAATCCCTTTTATCCATCATTTCGCTTCGAGCCGATTTCTATGAGCCCCAACGTTCTTCTGTTTCATTATGGCGAGTGGTGATAGGGTCGGATTAATGAAAGGTGTTAATATATGCTGGAATGAAACGTGCGCACATTGAAAGCAGGAATAGAAAGACGAAGTTACACAATAATTTATGGCCTTGCTCCGAAAGTGGCGCTTATTTTATCAAATTGAAAAAAAAAAAAAAATTTCGGCGCAACATTTGGTAAAAAAAAACATTCACAATAAAGTAGGACACACGGCCTCGCAAGAAAGGTCAGCGGGAGTCAACAGAACTATGTCTCAGCAAGCAAGGCACCACTGATATCTTCCCTAAACATTCACACCCGCTCTAAAAACTATTCTGATCTGTCATAAAACAGATCCGAGGAGAAGCCTGAACGGACCTGGAATATTGGGCATCACCGGCGATTGCAGAGCCACCCCCGCGGCGGTGCAGCCTTCTCCGGCGCTCGGCCATACATCCTGCAGGCTTTTGTGGGATCCGTTTTATATGAGTTTCAGTACATGAATCTTACCGTACATCTGGATCTAATAAATAGCACAACGTAAAAATAAATGAACTTCCAGCCCTACAGACTCAGCTCGTCAGTGTCAATGGCAGAGAAACGAGCAGGTGACGCCATCACTAGCGAGCAGAAGCTTCCTTACAATGGCAGGTTGGGCCGCGGGAGCAGAGGGGCATGTGACACCGACTCGCCCAGTGCTTTAGTGGCGCTGTACCTTTAAATGCCGTGGGCAGTTCACAAGATGAAGGCCCTGATTCGCTATTGCATTTGTGCCTTTTTTTGCTTAGATTTTGGAGTTTTAAGCCTGATTTTGTTTTACAACACAATCTTTTAATTTTTGCCCTTTTTTTATCAATTTTAAATATGTTTTTTTTTTTTTTTTTTGTTCGCAATTATGTTTTTTTTTCTAGATGTTTGTGGCCCTTTCATCAATTGTGATTTTTCGTTAAGAAGTCGCTACATTTTTGCTCAAAACGTTCTCTAAATCCCCCTCTCCTTTTTCTTGGAGTGATTTTTTATGGTACATCGGAATGTTATCACAAAAGTAGAGGAAGCCGAGCGCCACCGGTGATCCACGGAGCCAACACCATCAGCTGATCGCAATCACCGCAGGCATAAACCTGTTTCCTTTAGGTGGACACCGCAAAGAAGTGCGTGATCCAAGTGAAGAGAAGAGAGGTGGCACTCTCCGGAATAAAATCCAAACTTTATTGGTCCAGAAACTGTTAACCCATTATCTACCAATGTCCTTTTTTGGGGGACGCCTAATCTTTAGCTTCTAGCAACTAAGATTTTATAATTTTTATAATTAAGTCCAAATTTTTGTGTTGTGTTTGTAAAATGAATGTTTTCTAAATAGGAAACCATGTCATTGTCATTTTTAATTGAATATTGGGACGCCCTTTCCTGAAAAATCCGTACTTGTAAAAAATTTAATTTGGCAAGTATTGGGTTAAAACATCTGGACCAACTCTCCGGCCCCCCGCCTGCCTGAGATGTTTTAAGTTTGGATTTTATTCCGGTGAGTGCCACCTCTCTTCTCTTCACTTACATCAGAATGTTTTGCTGAAGAATATTCTAAACCGTGCGCCATTACCCAACAAACAGACCCAACTCCTCACCGGAAGTCCAGAGGAGCAGGCCCTAACGTTTGTCCCAATGAGAGCAGGATCAAATCAAGGGCTCATCGCAATGGAAGCGCCATCCTTCAGAAAAGCAAGAAGTCATGGAGATCAGGACATACCAACATTCCATAATGTACAGTTTTTAGAACACTCATTCATCATATTGGTGCTAGAAATCTGCATGAAGCTAATGGCCCCGCATGAGGCAGTGAGGCTTTGCTTGTCCACCTTATTACAAAGTCCTATCAGTGTAGTTTCCGAAGCCAAGAAAGAGGTCCACCATAGATAGAGAAGACATATCGCTGGAGCATTAGAGACGGACATGGGTGATTGGTGCGGCATTACTTATTGATGTTCTGCTTGTAGGACCTCCGTCTCCTGGACTTTGTTAATTTACAGTTTTCTAAGGTTAGCAACATTTTTTCTAAGAAAAGAATCTTATGAGCAGTGACGTGAGCTTAGAGAAGATGCCGCACAGTCTGTACAACCGTTGCCCACATAATACCCACACACAGCGGTGCCCAGATCACCGACCATGACCTGATATCTTACTGACCCTCAGTAAGGGTGAATGGTCCACCTGATAGGTCACCGACACCTCTCAGGAGATTTTACCACTCACGTCCATGATCCCCTTCTAGGAAACCCCGGCCAATAACATCTATTCTATGGCACATAATTGCTGTGACGACCCCAGCACATGTCGCTGGTGGCTCCGTGAGGTTCTCCTGGGAGCTGAGCTGCGGGAAGCACCAGGCAGGATGCAGAGATTGGGCAGATACATGAGAACAATGTAGAGATTGGGCAGATACAAGAGAACAATGTAGAGATTGGGCAGATACATGAGAACAATGTAGAGATTGGGCAGATACATGAGAACAATGTAGAGATTGGACAGATACATGAGAACAATGTAGAGATTGGACAGATACATGAGAACAATGTGGAGATTGGGCAGATACATGAGAACAATGTAGAGATTGGACAGATACATGAGAACAATGTAGAGATTGGACAGATACATGAGAACAATGTAGAGATTGGGCAGATACATGAGAACAATGTAGAGATTGGGCAGATACATGAGAACAATGTAGAGATTGGGCAGATACATGAGAACAATGTAGAGATTGGGCAGATACATGAGAACAATGTAGAGATTGGACAGATACATGAGAACAATGTAGAGATTGGACAGATACATGAGAACAATGTGGAGATTGGGCAGATACATGAGAACAATGTAGAGATTGGACAGATACATGAGAACAATGTAGAGATTGGACAGATACATGAGAACAATGTAGAGATTGGGCAGATACATGAGAACAATGTAGAGATTGGGCAGATACATGAGAACAATGTAGAGATTGGACAGATACAAGAGAACAATGTAGAGATTGGACAGATACATGATAACAATGTAGAGATTGGACAGATACATGATAACAATGTAGAGATTGGACAGGTACATGAGAACAATGTAGAGATTAGGCAGATACATGAGAACAATGTAGAGATTGGACAGATACATGATAACAATGTAGAGATTGGACAGGTACATGAGAACAATGTAGAGATTAGGCAGATACATGAGAACAATGTAGAGATTGGGCGGATACATGAGAACAATGTAGAGATTGTGCAGATACATGAGAACAATGTAGAGATTGGGCAGATACAAGAGAACAATGTAGAGATTGGGCAGATACATGAGAACAATGTAGAGATTGGGCAGATACATGAGAACAATGTAGAGATTGGACAGATACAAGAGAACAATGTAGAGATTGGACAGATACATGATAACAATGTAGAGATTGGACAGATACATGATAACAATGTAGAGATTGGACAGGTACATGAGAACAATGTAGAGATTAGGCAGATACATGAGAACAATGTAGAGATTGGACAGATACATGATAACAATGTAGAGATTGGACAGGTACATGAGAACAATGTAGAGATTAGGCAGATACATGAGAACAATGTAGAGATTGGGCGGATACATGAGAACAATGTAGAGATTGTGCAGATACATGAGAACAATGTAGAGATTGTACAGATACATGAGAATAATGTAGAGATTGGGCAGATACATGAGAACAATGTAGAGATTGTGCAGATACATGAGAACAATGTAGAGATTGGGCAGATACATGAGAACAATGTAGAGATTGGACAGATACATGAGAACAATGTAGAGATAGGACAGATAAATGAGAACAATGTAGAGATTGGGCAGATACGTGAGAACAATGTAGAGATTGGACAGATACGTGAGAACAATGTAGAGATAGGACAGATACATGAGAACAATGTAGAGATTGGACAGATACGTGAGAACAATGTAGAGATTGGACAGATACGTGAGAACAATGTAGAGATTGGACAGATACGTGAGAACAATGTAGAGATTGGACAGATACATGAGAACAATGTAGAGATTGGGCAGATACATGAGAACAATGTAGAGATTGGGCAGATACATGAGAACAATGTAGAGATTGGGCAGATACATGAGAACAATGTAGAGATTGGACAGATACACGAGAACAATGTATCATTCGTCTTTCATTTTAATTCTATGCTGTGGCACAAGTTAATGGCCAAAGCCTCCACCTGTCCCCATCCAGTCTACGTTCCTTACAGAGAAAGGCAGATTCACAGCACTTTACTATCTAGGACACTGGGTTAAACAGTAACAGGTCTGACCTGGCGATGTTGGAGGACGACTAACAGTTTCTTCACCAGAACCTGCTCCCTATTGTGCAATGCAGCAATCATGGGGCACAACGTACTGATGAATGCCCCCTGTATCTGCTGCCTCCGTCCTGCTACAATTATAGGATTATTGCCGTCTTCATAAATGAATATTGCTGGATAGTAAATATAAATACAAGCAGTTTTGCATTTTGCTCCTTGTTACAATTTTCAGTTGTTCTCAAGATATTAACACTTCTGTCTTGTGTACAGCTCGTTGCCTTGGAGACTGACCACCCTGTAAGCAATGTTTTAGAATGTGGCTTCAGAGCAGTCCTTGGCAGCAGTAGTGGTCGGTCACCTAGGCAATGAGCTGAAAATAAAAGTGTTAATTCCTGCAAATTTTAAGAAGCAGTAAATTGCAACACTGCTCGTCAGTACAGTCATTATCCGACCATATCCATCTCTGAAGATGGGAATTACCCTTATAGGGCCGTTCCCAACACACATTTCTGTTATTCCGTTTGCCATGTGTGCCAGAGAAGCTCCGGGAGGCCGTGACATGTTCCACTCATTATCATCTGTCACCCAAACACTTAATATCCTTTTTATTTGAACCGTACTCCAAGGAATGACAAGAATGGAGTCACCGTGTGGCGGTTCATGACGTCTGTTCACACAGTGCTGCCTGTAGTGAGCTGTGGTCTAACGAGAGTCCTGTAGGCACCGGGACAGAATATGATCTGCCCCTCCCCCGCATGTTGTTCAGATACATGGGACCCCGTGACGTTGTGAGAGTTTATAATAGTCATACAGTCACAAAGTAACAAATATTATCACTGTATTATTACTGAGCAAAGTCCACTATACTAAGACCAACACACCAATAATAAGAGTGTACCACCAAACCATGACCATATAGTACCGCCACATAGTGTCTGGGTATAACCACCACCTTGTTACTGAACAAAATACATTACACCAAGACCAAAATGCCCATAATATCAAACTCAAGGGCTAAATAATACCGTCACACCATGATCACATATTCCCAGTGATGACTGCACTAATACTAATATTACCCCATACAGTGACCGTCCAATGTTAAATCAGAGTTACACAGGAGCTCTGTAGATAGTATATAGTGTATACAGAGCAGGTAAATCCTGTGATCACCGGTGACGTCTCCAGTTGAAGGCATTCATTTATTCTTTTCTTCTCCATCCGGCACAGACCACTATTATGACTCCTTTTACCCAAAATATTCTTCTCTTTTTCTGCTCTATGTAGAAACAGGAAGTCTCTTGTCCCTGCTTTTATCATTCCTCTCTTCACCTCCTGACCCAGCTGCTCACCCTCCCTCCTGCCAATGACATTTGCAGTGACTCATACAGGGAAAATTGACCTCCTGTTTCTACGTAGATCTTAGAAGGATTCAGCTAGTCTGTTGTTAATCACATGATGTCATAGACTTAATGGAAAAGAGAAGAATTATCTGCGTAGAAAGGAAAATGAGCAATTGTAAGTGCACAGTGCTGTTTAATATGATGACTGCGATATATTAAGAGGTTGAAACTTTGATGGGAGGAGGAGGAGAACAAGGAGGAAGAGGAGGAGGAGGCGGAAGAGGAGGAGGAGGAGGAAGAGGAGGAGGAGGAAGAGGAGGAGAAGGAGGAGTGCTTCTTTAAATAATGACATTTTCTGATGATCCATTACCTTTAACCCCTTCACCCCTGAACCTGTTTTCATTTTCCTGACCAGGTCAATTTTTTCAATTCTGACCACTGTCACTTTATGTGGTAATAACTCTGGAACGCTTCAACAGATCCCAATTATCCTGAGAATGTTTTTTCATGACATTTTGTACTTCATGACCGTGGTGAGATTTGTTCCATATGACTTGCGCTTATTTGTAAACATATTGAAAATTTGTCTAAAACCTTGAAAATTTCACATTTTTCAAACTTTTAATTCCTATGGCCTTAAACTGCACAAAATAGTTAATAAATAACATTTCCCACATGTTTACTTGACATCTGAATCCTTTTTAAACGTAATTTTTTTTTGTTAGCGCATTACAAGGGTTAAAAGTTGACCAGCGATTTCTAATTTTTCCAACAAAATTTACAAAACAATTTTTTTAGGGACCATCTCACATTTGAAGTGACTTTGAGCGGCTTATATGACAGAAAATACCCAAGAGTGGCACCTTTCTAAAAACTGCACACCTCAAGCTGCGCAAAACCACATGCAAGAAGTTTATTAACCCTTGAGATCTTTCACAGAAATTAAAGCAATGTGGAAAAAATGAACATTTTACTTTTTTTTTAAACAAAGGTTACTTTAGCCCCATTTTTTTTATTTTAATAAGTACAATAGGAGAAAAAGGACATCAAGATGTGTTATGCAATTTCTCCTGAGTACGTCGATACTTCATATGTGGGGGAAAACTACTGTTTGGGCACACGGTATGGCTTGGAAAGGAAGGAGCGCTGTTTATAATTTTTTAACGCAAAATTGGCTGAAATCAAAAGTGGACATCATGTTGCGTTTGCAGAGCCCCTGATCTGCCTAAAGAGTGGAAATCTCCACAAATGACCCCATTTTGGAAACTGGACCCCTCAAGAAATGTATCTTGAGCCATTGTTATAGTGATGATTATGATGCTTTTGGTTTTACTGGTGTATGAATTTATAATGTGGTGTTATGTGTGGGGTTGTGTCACCAGGGTAAAAACAAATTTTATGAATTTGTAGATGTGTGGCACGCTTTTAAATTATTCTTTAAGCAAAGGCCAGGTTTCTCATGGCAGGTTTCACAATGGTAAGTTGTGTCCTTTCAGATTCCCCTCTTGGAGCATACTCTGCTCTGTTTTTGTGATCTTCCTTTCTTCGCTGTTTGGGGAACCTGTCCTGGGACCTGGGACAATACAGACTCCATCAGTTTCAGACGTTCTGGGACCCTCACCGTCCTGAGGGCCAAACATTAGGGCCTTGATGACTTCCTCCTGACACTGAAGGAAGGTCCCCGTATTGCCTGCAGATTGAAACAGCATAAAAGGCTTGTACAGGGCCATGTGTACAATGTGCACAATGTTTTGTTCCATATTTTGACTTTTCGCATGGGACTTATGGTTGGAGGACCTGATCGTAGAGATCTACACCCCCCATGTACCGATTATAATCCAAGATGCAATCTGGCATTGGGGCTTGTGTTGTGGTACCTCGGACAGTGACAAAGGAGCTGTTGTTACAGTGTATGGTGGTCAGGACACGGACATCCCTCTTGTCCTTATACACCACCATGTTGTCGCTGCATTGGGCTCTGCTGTCGCCCTTTCTCAGCAGTTGTCCAATTGGCGGCTTAGGGAAGCCTCTGATTTCTTTGCAAGGTGCCGCATGTAGCTGTACCTATGACAGAGAGGGTCTTGAAAAATGGGATTCTGGTGTAAAAGTTATCAATCTAGTGGTGATTCCCTCTCATCCTTAGGACAAGGGGTCATTCTTAGGACAAGGGGTCATTCGGCGGCTCTATCTGGGTGTCCTTCCCCTCATAGACGATAAATCTTTGATTCTCATCCACTTTTCATCCTCAGTCTAATGGGCAAACTGAATGAGTGAACCATAATCTTGAGGCACAGGTGCTTGGTGTCTGAGAATCAGGAGGATTGGGGGTCTTTTTTACATCCAGCTGCGTTTGCTGTGAATAACCATTGTCATAAATCTACTAGCTAGTCCCCATTCTTCAGAGCATACAGTTTTCATTCTGAATTCTGCTAGGAATTGTTCTTCGGGAGTACCTGTGGAAGAACGATTTTCTTTGTCTATTACATCAGTGTGGCAAGGTGTTCTTGATAATTTGAGGACAATGGAGAAGATAGTAGTGTCTAATCCTGCACTGATTAGTACTGCTTCACCATCCTATTAAACAGTGCAGGTTTTTTCCTTGCTCTGTCATGGCAAGGGTTAGTTAGTTCAGTTGAACTCCTGGTGCTCTCCATCATGGATGGTCTCAGCTGTTTAGTTTTTGCCACTCCTCTCTGGTCTATATGTTCGCCACTGGCACATGGAAGTTGTCAGTGATAGTTCTTACTTCCTGGTTTTGTTGTTGGAGAAGTTCAGTGTTTGGAGTAGGCAATGGGAGGGTTGCTCTACAGATTTCTCTATGGAGTTGGTTTGCATGCTTATCCTCATCCTCTCCTATTTGGCTTCTCCTACCTATCCCTTCACTGAGTTCCATTGAGTATATTTGTGTGATTGTAGTTTTCTTTTATCCCGGTCTGTCTAGCCTTGTCTACCTGGTTAGTGTAATCCTATACACTTCAGACTCACTCCTCCCTGGGTGGGGAAGGGAACAAATAAGGTTTAAGATGGGAGACAGGGATAGACTATGGCACTCCCTTGTTTGAGGGATCAGGTAGGCTCCCACCGTCCCTACATGACAATATCAGTACTCCAGTATTGATGAAGCTCTGTTTTTTTATCATGCCTATATGCAGCACAATGCCCCAAAATTTCTGCTGCATTTACAAGAGTTCATCTGGCGAATGATAATGTGGGATTTGGGATGAAAAATTGAAACGCACAGAAGTGTGTCTGTTCCTCCATAAGATTTATTACGGTATTTCATCACTGAAAAATAATTTGAAAAGTCAATTTCAGTGAAGCCTGTGGTGTCAAACTGGATTCTGGAGCTGCCAATGAAATCCGGAATAGCGGAGTGATAATTTACAGGGCGTGGAGTCCGTACTAGATCGATGGCTGAAGGGGTTGGCTGGGTCCTAGGGTGCCTTCCTGGGGGTCCCTCCTCGTTAGATGAGGATTAGGAGGAAGAGAAGTAGAGAAATGTGAGATCTTACTAACTGCCTGAATCCGTATCTCAGGCAAGGAAAGCGTATGGGCCATTTTTATTTTATTCTTCAATACACTGGGGGGTGTGCGTGGAAGACATGCTTTTACGTTATAAAACGTAGAGAGAAAAAAAGCGGAGTGAAAAACGTAGAAAAAAAAGTAGAGAAGAAACGTAAAAAGGAAAAATGTAGAAGAAAAAATAAAAAAAATCAAAAGTAAAAAAAAAGTTTATATAACAAAAAAAAAGAGTGAGAGTCACTACACTAATGCCCTATCAATGAAGACACTCAGCACTAACTAATCATTTTTTTTACAAAAAAAAAATTGGACATCACTAACACTGCGACGTCCGCTCCCCTAATGCGCTACCTCCCTACCGGTAAAGCTTCTCAGTACTAACTACTATTACTTTTTTTTCTAAAAGAAAATCGGACGTCACACTGCGACTAATCAAAGAGCTGCGGCCACGAGAAGAGCACAAATGCTCCGCAAAGGACACCGAGCACATGGAAAAGGCCCAAAAAAGTGCCAAAAATGCCTGTACGGTGCATGTCATGAACGGGTGAAGGCACCAGGGTCTGGATGTGACCATGCAAATTCAATATCAGCAGTCACGTTCCCAGATAGTGGAGGACCAGGAAATAAAAAATACTCACCTATCCCACCATTTCATACTCTGCGGTTCTTTTCCACCATCTTTATGTGGCTCAGTGGCCCTTAGACTCCATGTTGTCCATCTCCCGGAGTCGTTAGAGAGGCTTTGGGTTTCCCTTTGTGACATCCGTGGACGCATGGAGAGTCTGCGACGGTGGCCAAATGAGCCGTGAGGTGGGAATTATTTTTTCGCCCAATCCTTCCTATGCTCCAGGGTCTGGAGAGACGTCACAGTACAATGAGAATATTTCATTTACATAGAATAAGTTCAACGCAAATTGAATTTTCTGTCCGAATTCGAGAGAAATGACTGAATCTGAATTTCGTCAGATTCTCACATTTCTGGCAATAATTCTACGATTTATAAAACACTTGCACAGAAGGTTTTGATCTCCGCACCCATCGCACATCCAAGTGCTTCTGAATTAGACAGAACGTTGCGTATCGAAGCCGAGAGATTTCACCAGATAAAGAGTCGCATCAGCAGAATTAAACAACTCGAGAGCAGAAAGCAAACGGCCGCAGCCACGTAGCATTTCAGAATCATCAGCGCAGCCTTGTGCCTGAACTATAAAATCAAGCCAGAGACGCAGTTGTCCTAATCATGTTAATCAGGCTGTTTCTATGCTCCATTTATGCTAAAAGCAGCCGATGCAATCAAAACATCCTCCTCACTGCAGTCAGGCTTAATCTGGCCCGCCGTCATTCTTTCCATTGTATTCCGGCGACGGCTTCTTTCCCTCTCCTTGGAAATAATGCATTATTATTATCTGCCATTAATAAAGCCTCATAGCTTCATAGTTTGCCGTGTAGTCAGCGCTATTTATTAGCCCGGCTTTCTGCTCTGCCTACGGTACAACGGCCCATTAGAGGCGCCGGTGCTGCAGTACGACGGACGGACGTCACATTATTTGTCATCAATCTACCGGCTGCGAGAAGGATCTCTCCTCCGATATTTATAGCAGAGGGCTCATAATAATTCTACTAGGTGCAATGTTGGGCAGGAGATGGCGCCGGGTCCAATCATGCGCTGACGAGCTCTTGGAAGATAAGATGTCTGGGAACGCCGGGTATTTGCAGTCTGGCTTCCTAATATTGCTTCTAAGGCTGTGTTCACAATCCGTTTTTTTTTGGCTGAGTTTGTGGCGCAGAAACTCTCCACAGGTTTGTGCACACAGCGTCTTTTTCAGGGGGATTCCACCTGAAAAAGCTCCTTGAAGGCGCCCTGTAAAATGGTCATGGTGCACAGCGATGTCAAAACAGCTCGCTGTGCGCACGATCCGTCTGATATCACTTCTGCTGGGAAGCAGCTCGCTTTCTATACTTTGGCATATACGCACCTGGCGTCATTTTGAGGTCAGCGCCGCTACCAAGTTTACCGAGGTGAAACCGCTTCAAGAAAACCCCAGCAGCAGTTATCCTGAGGCGACTTCTTCTCGTTCTGGCGGTGGCTCTGCTGGTGGTGGCTCTGCCGGCGGTGGCTGATAAGTATACGGAGCAGACGGCTTCCCAGCAGAACGAACACGCTGATTCTCTTAACTGTTACAGGGATAGAAAAGTGAAATAAGGTGGAACATGCTGTGCAATAATATGTCCATTCTGTGCACGGGATCTGCCTGAAGACATTGTGTGCAAACGCTTTAAGTGGATCAGCTCCATAAAATCGTCCCACCCCTGAGGAATATTCCATCCCACCGGCCCCCAAGGAATAGAGATGAACAAATCTTTTGAAAATTTGATTATCTGTAAATCCCAAGTCCTGCAAAGTCTCCAATTGTCCTGAAAGACGCGTGTAACACTCTGAGGTCCCCTAGGACTGTATCCAACCGTTTTACTACAAACACAATCTACTGTCCATATATCTGGCTGTAGAGAAAGCGATAGTAACTGTTCTTCGCTGCTGCGCTGTCACACACTATCTGTACAGTTTATTCAGTCCTGTGTGACTTACTTTCCTGATCTCTAAGGCTGAGCTCTGACATCTTCTCACTATCCAGATTCACCAGAAAATGGCTGCTGCATGCCCTGCCTCGGCTTTAATACAGTCTATGATAGTCCTTTTTGATTGGCTGTGCTCTACCTTGTGATGTAATAGCTGCAAGGCATTATGGGGAAGGCCATCCGGCCACGTCTGAGGTCCGGTGAGACTTCACTGGCTCCTGCAATGTGTAAAATTGGGGCGGTCATATTTTCGCAAATTGAATTGCAAACTTTATCCTTTCTCTGGCTTCAGCCATGAAATGTTATCTCCCATTAGATGTCCATCTCATTCTCATAGAACAATGTGGGGAGTTCCATGGCTGGACCCCAAGTGATACAATGTAGACTCCTTGGGGATACAGTTTGTAGAACCCGAGGAATGAGGAAGACGAGGCAGCCCCTTTAAACCCTTCAGACCAGACAATTTTCCATTTTTTGCACTTTTCATTTCTTCCCGCGTCTTCTGAGGCTGCGGCTCTGCACCAAGCCGCCAGTCACAGGGGCCTCCATGTACAGGAGGAGAGATCTGTAGGAAACGTATGTTAGCGATGTGTATATACACCGTGTATAGAGCGGACGCAGCCGCTGAGCCCCCGCCACACGTGCGGACCCCAGAGCCCACGTGCTGTGCAATTACCGAAGGGATCAAACATCATTTCAGAAGGTCCAAATCTATAACGGCCCCAACCTGGGACCGGACGTCATCCTACTGAGCCCATCATGGAGCGCCACAGGGCTTTCTGGTGATCTACGTCCAGCGCAGAAGATCCGCAGGGAGGTCCATGAGCGACGCCCGTGACCACGAGGCTGTAATCCATATATACAGAGCTGTTTGTAGTGTAAAGCTTCCAGGGACTCCGGCGCTCACGGGTCACGGTGCGCTCAGAACATATGGATCTGCGAGTAATTACCATAATGATCTGTTTTCAGCCGCAGGGCAGTGATTGATTGTAGGGGATACGCCTGCCCCGGGTGCGAGAACCTCCACTTTACTGCAACCTCTCAAATATCTTCATTGTATAAAAAGAAGAAAATTTCACACCGCAAGAAGTTTATCTGATTACAAAGATTTTACTTCCAGGACATCACTCCAGAAGTATACACCTGTGCTCGGGGTGGGTGATATGAATAAGGAAATTGGGAAGCTTACGTTACTATATACCAGCATTACAAATCCATCACACGGTTTGTTTTTTATTCTGTGCAATCCCTTTAAAGGGACTCTGTCACCTGAATTTAGAGGGAACAATCTTCAGCCATGGAGGCGGGGTTTTGGGGTTTTTGATTCACCCTTTCCTTACCCGCTGGCTGCATGCTGGCTGCAATATTGGATTGAAGTTCATTCTTTGTCCTCCGTAGTACACGCCTGCGCAAGGCAAGATTGCAGACTGTGCAGGCATGTACTATGGAGGACAGAGAATGAACTTCAATCCAATATTGCAGCCAGCATGCAGCCAGCGGGTAAGGAAAGGGTGAATCAAATACCCCAAAACCCCGCCTCCATGGCTGAAGATTGTTCCCTCCAAATTCAGGTGACAGTGTCCCTTTAAGATGCCTTAAAGAGGCATTTACCCATTTCTATATCTGCTTTTATGATAAGGTTATAATACATACAATTGGTATCAAAATTATACAACCCCAATTGTAGATTTGGTTTATTTGCAAAGTTTACAATTTTTCTGCTGTTTGCAAAAAACAAACAAACAAACAAAGAATGAAACAATGTGAATAGCGGAACATAACTAATATAACACTTAGTTTCTTCATATACAGTATAAAATGTCATTTTTACTGACTACTGCAGTCTCATTATTATTCATTTTCTTCATGAGCAGTACTTAGTAGAGCCACTCTGCCTGTTATTACCTGCTGCCCCTCTGGCTATTATAATCTGCTGCCCCTCTGGCTGTTATAAGTTGCTGCCTCTCTGGCTGTTATAACATACTGCCCCTCTGGCTGTTATTACCTGCTGCCCCTCTGGCTGTTATAATTTGCTGCCCCTCTGGTTGTTATGACCTGCTGTCCCTCTGGCTGTTATAACCTGCTGCCCCTCTGGCTGTGATGACCTGCTGTCCCTCTGGCTGTTATAATTTGCTGCCCCTTTGGCTGTTATGACCTGCTGTCCCTCTGGCTGTTATAACATGCTGCCCATCTGGCTGTTATGGCCTGCTGTCCCTCTGGCTGTTATGACCTGCTGTCCCTCTGGCTGTTATTGCCTGCTGCCCCTCTGGATGTTATGATCTGCTGCCCCTCTGGCTGTTATAATTTGCTGTCCCTCTGGCTGTTACGACCTGCTGCTCCTCTGGATGTTATGACCTGCTGTCCCTCTGGCTGTTACAGCCTGCTGCCCCTCTGGATGTTATGATCTGCTGCCCCTCTGGATGTTATGATCTGCTGCCCCTCTGGCTGTTATAATTTGCTGCCCCTCTTGCTGTTACAACCTACTGCTCCTCTGGATGTTATGACCTGCTGTCCCTCTAGCTGTTACAGCCTGCTGCCCCTCTGGATGTTATGACCTGCTGCTCCTCTGGCTGTTATGACCTGCTGTCCCTCTGGCTGTTATAATTTGCTGCCCCTCTGGCTGTCATGACCTGCTGTCCCTCTTGCTATTATGGCCTGCTGTCCGTCTGGCTGTTCTGACCTGCTGTCCCTCTGGCTGTTATAACCTGCTGCTCCTCTGGCTGTTAGGACCTGCTGCCCCTCTGGCTGTTAGGACCTGCTGCCTCTCTGGCTGTTAGGACCTGCTGCCCCTCTGGCTGTTAGGACCTGCTGCCCTTCTGGCTGTTAGGACCTGCTGCCCCTCTGGCTGTTAGGACCTGCTGTCCCTCTGGCTGTTAGGACCTGCTGTCCCTCTGGCTGTTAGGACCTGCTGTCCCTCTGGCTGTTATAACCTGCTGCTCCTCTGGCTGTTAGGACCTGCTGCCCCTCTGGCTGTTAGGACCTGCTGCCCCTCTGGCTGTTAGGACCTGCTGCCCCTCTGGCTGTTAGGACCTGCTGCCCCTCTGGCTGTTAGGACCTGCTGCCCTTCTGGTTGTTAGGACCTGCTACCCCTCTGGCTGTTATAACCTGCTGCTCATCTGGCTGTTAGGACCTGCTGCCCCTCTGGCTGTTATGACCTGCGGCAGAAGTCAGCCACAGCCAGACACCGGATTTTAGCAGCATTCTTCAGCAATCTTAGCCTGAATAATTATCAAAGCAGAGAGAAGAGTTTATTGCTAGAGATACACCTGAAAGCAGAGTTCACATAGGAACACCGGCTACACTATGTGGATGCGGCAGAAAGAGGAAACTGTCACCGGCTTCCAGCAGATTACTGAGGAGGCGGGTGGTCAAGAAACCTCCGGTGACTGTTGAAGACCGGCAGTGAGATTTGGTTGCAGTAGTGTCGAGCTTTCCATGAGATCTGGTGGCAGTAGTGTCGAGCTTTCCTAGAGATCTGGTGGCAGTAGTGTCGAGCTTTCCGTGAGATCTGGTGGCAGTAGTGTCGAGCTTTCCGTGAGATCTGGTGGCAGTAGTGTTGAGCTTTCCATGAGATCTGGTGGCAGTAGTGTTGAGCTTTCCATGAGATCTGGTGGCAGTAGTGTTGAGCTTTCCATGAGATCTGGTGGCAGTAGTGTTGAGCTTTCCATGAGATCTGGTGGCAGTGGTGTTGAGCTTTCCATGAGATCTGGTGGCAGTAGTGTTGAGCTTTCCATGAGATCTGGTGGCAGTAGTGTTGAGCTTTCCGTGAGATCTGGTGGCAGTAGTGTCGAGCTTTCCGTGAGATCTGGTGGCAGTAGTGTCGAGCTTTCCGTGAGATCTGGTGGCAGTAGTGTCGAGCTTTCCGTGAGATCTGGTGGCAGTAGTGTCGAGCTTTCCGTGAGATCTGGTGGCAGTAGTGTCGAGCTTTCCATGAGATCTGGTGGCAGTAGTGTCGAGCTTTCCTTGAGATCTGGTGGCAGTGGTGTTGAGCTTTCCATGAGATCTGGTGGCAGTAGTGTTGAGCTTTCCATGAGATCTGGTGGCAGTAGTGTTGAGCTTTCCTTGAGATCTGGTGGCAGTAGTGTTGAGCTTTCCGTGAGATCTGGTGGCAGTAGTGTCGAGCTTTCCATGAGATCTGGTGGCAGTAGTGTCGAGCTTTCCGTGAGATCTGGTGGCAGTAGTGTTGAGCTTTCCGTGAGATCTGGTGGCAGTAGTGTCGAGCTTTCCGTGAGATCTGGTGGCAGTAGTGTTGAGCTTTCCGTGAGATCTGGTGGCAGTAGTGTTGAGTTTTCCGTGAGATCTGGTGGCAGTAGTGTTGAGCTTTCCGTGAGATCTGGTGGCAGTAGTGTTGAGCTTTCCGTGAGATCTGGTGGCAGTAGTGTTGAGCTTTCCGTGAGATCTGGTGGCAGTAGTGTCGAGCTTTCCGTGAGATCTGGTGGCAGTAGTGTCGAGCTTTCCGTGAGATCTGGTGGCAGTAGTGTTGAGCTTTCCGTGAGATCTGGTGGCAGTAGTGTCGAGCTTTCCGTGAGATCTGGTGGCAGTAGTGTCGAGCTTTCCGTGAGATCTGGTGGCAGTAGTGTCGAGCTTTCCGTGAGATCTGGTGGCAGTAGTGTTGAGCTTTCCATGAGATCTGGTGGCAGTAGTGTTGAGCTTTCCGTGAGATCTGGTGGCAGTAGTGTCGAGCTTTCCGTGAGATCTGGTGGCAGTAGTGTTGAGCTTTCCGTGAGATCTGGTGGCAGTAGTGTCGAGCTTTCCGTGAGATCTGGTGGCAGTAGTGTTGAGCTTTCCGTTTACACAGTTAGCCGCATTCTAAATGCAGAAGGTCTCATGTGCGAACTCCAGGACGTCCCCTCTACTGACCCAAAAGCAGAAGAAAAGTTGCCTCCAATATGCTCAAAACCCCAGAAATATCCACAGAAGTTCTTGGATTCTGTCATCTGCAGCAATGAATCAAAGCTGGACCTTTTGCAGCTGGCGGATCCGCGGGTTCTGATGTTCTTGTTTTCCTGTTGCAAACAGCAGAAAGTTTGTACATTTTCGTAATAAACGAAATTGACGATCAGGAGAGAATATGTTTGATTCTGCAGCTATAAATGTGACGTTCCTCAGCTATTTGCTCAGATCCCGGCAGGTACAAGATCTTGCTTGTTCATCAGTTTAAAAGTCCAAAAACGTCCACATGACCCAGATGACCGGTCATATAAAAGACGAGGCTCCGGGCTGACCCCAGGCACTCGGCACCATGCTGGGCATCATACTGGCCCTGAGTCTGGCTGCGGCTGCGGCTGGTAAGGGGACAATTCATTACCTTTTATTAATATAATCTAGAATAAATCTAGAAAATCCGATCTAATCTCACGTAGTTCTAGAATATATCAATAGTCAAAAGAAAAAGGCAACAATTCATTACCTTGTGTTTGTCTTACAGGAAGCCGCCAACTGCAGTACGGTAAGCGTCTGACTACTTGGTTTCAAAGATTGATTTTTTTTTTTTACGGTGTTTTCATAAAAACATAAAAATAACATTTTCTTTAACTTTGCAAACATTTCATTTTGGTGCTGTATTGTTGCATTGAACGTTTTCCTTAAAAATGTCTTTGTATAAATAAATAATTAGTATAAAATAAATACTTTGTAATTGTCCAGAATATTTGATGATCTGGCACCGATTGGGTTCTGATTAAAGGGATTGTAAGTGGTGAAACCAATGAAGGAAGGGTTAATACATCTGATAAAGGATGAGCGGAGCCGTGGAAGTTAGAATTCTGGTGCCCGACCCGAACTTTAGTTCAATGTTCAGGTGCCAGAACTGTAGCCGAACTTGAACCAGAACCCAAACCTCATTGAAAACAATGGGGACCCGAACTTTTGTGCTGGAATATATTCTGTCTGCAGCAGACTTCCCCCGGAACACCGAGCACTGCAGCGGACGCTACTTGTCTGGGCCGAACCCCAAACTTTCAAATTCGGGCTCTCACATCTCTAAATATGATACATTGTTAATAGTACAGAGGTTGCCAATAGCAACCAATTAAATATTAGTTTAGACCCCCATAAATCGGTACAATAAGGGGGTCCGCAACCTGTCTGGATAGATGGCGACATCTTGTTCTTCCGTGGTCCCAATCAGATTTATTCAAGTGATTGAGATGAGCTGCTGCCCCCATAAACACAATAAAGGGGACCCCAAACCTAACGTATTGAGGGGTTTTCCAGTTTCTTACCTTTCTGAGAATTTTGTTAAGGACTCGACTTTCAGACAATACAATTATAGCGGAACCCTAGGCCGGCTGCAGTTCCCATCATCACCACTGGATGGCCCCATATAGACTATGAGGCCCCGATTCATCATTTGCAATCTTTTTGAAGTCACTTTTGTGTTTTTGTCTATTGACATTTGTTGATATTTTCTTCACCAAATTCTTCAAATTGAGGCACACGCTTCACGAATTTGGAGAAAAATCAAAAGCGCCCTTCATTTTTTTCTTTAACATTTTTTGTTTCAACTTTTTAGTGCAAAAATTCAAGTGTTCTGCTAAAACGTTACAAAATTCGTAGGGGGGAGGGGGGAATTAGGTGCACGTAGCATCAATCCAGGGGGGTCTGGAGAGCAACTGTGCAAAAGTTTTGCCACTTTTTTGAAAAGTCGCAATTGATGAATCGGCCAATTGCGCCCACAATGATGAATATAAAAGAAATAGGTGGAAACAAGTAAAAAAGATTTTAAAAATGCACAAAATAAAACATAGAATAAACTCAAAAATAAAAATAAAATAACAGATGAAAAACAGCAAAATCTGGGCAGAACAAGGCCAGTGCAATAATGCTCCGGATTCATCGTTTTTTTTTTTTTTTATTTTATTCAGTTTTCTTTTTTGTCTTGTTTTATTTCTTGTTGTTTTTAGAGACAAATTGTTCAAAATGGCTCTTGCAGGTTTATGAATTTTGAACAAAATCAAAAATGATTTTTATTTTTATCCTTTTTTTTTCACCTTTTTAGAGCAAAAAGTTACGAAATCTGTTAAAATGTTGCACGCAGTTCTAAAATTTGTGCGAAAAGTTTTGATGTGCAAAACATTAATGCTGGGAAGCGGGGGAGGGGACTGGAGGGCAGTTGCCCAAAAATTGTGCATCTTTTTTAAATAATGAATGATACCCATTGGAGCATAAACGTCTCCAGGCAGAGTACCGCAGAATCATCGGGCGGTTGTAAGGTCTATGATCATATGTTGCACATAGCGCAGGTCTGATCATGGGCCCATTATGATTGCCAGTAAATCTTGTTACATTGTAGCCTTTTATGTAACTTTCTGGAGGATGGAACTGTGCATTGAACTATATAGCAGCAGCGCCACCACCTGGCTGTAGGAGAGAATTACAAGCTAATGTAAAAGCAGAAGGGCGCCACGGCTGCATCTGGCGACATGACAGAACATAATGCCAGAATTAAGAGTCAGCTCCACATTCACTGCTGTCCTGTCCCCTACCACAACCCCCAGCGTGTCCTGTCACTTGTCATATACCTGCTGGGAGTTGTCGTTTTGTATCCGCTCCACAGTTTGGAGACTTTTCTGAACAACTTAGAAATCATATACCATAAAATATGTTTAATCCAGAATCGATGGATCCTGATAGGTGTCGGATTATCAGATATTCTAGATGATAAGATGCTCATAAACGATATATAAAACTCACTTGGATATAAAATCGTCAGTAAGAAGTAAGTCAGTAAAAAAGAAAAACAACTTCTGATTTTCTTTGCTGAAGAAATCCAGATTATATTACAGTTTAATGCTTTTAAGTATTCCGGATTATCAAATGTTGAATTATGCCTCTTTCACACGTCCGTGTCTCTGTGTGGTGACAGTTTTCACACGGACACACGTAGACCCTGGGTCTGTGCACAGGTCAGTGTGTTTCCATGGGCCGTGTGTCCGTGGGCAAAACATGCCTACATGTCCGTTTTTTACCGTCAGCAAGGACGGCAAAACGTCGCGTGCACACGTAGAACACACATTGACATCATCTGTGTGACACGGACGGCCACCGGGGAAGAAGCGCTACAGTAAGCACTGTTCCACGGCGGCTGGTGCTGAAGACGGCTCTCATCATTCTCCCCTGCTCTGCCAGCGAGTGGGGCTTTTGGGACTATTACTCCCATCATCCGACGGCCTCCTGCCGCTACAGCACCATCTTGGTGGAGACAATTTTTTTTCCCTCTAGCAAAATGGCGTCAGCGGCGCCTGCGCAGAACCATGCATGGATTTCCGATAGATGCTACTGCGCAGGGACGGCCGGCGCCATTTTGAGAGATAATTTTGTTTTCTGAATACATGTATATCACCAAATAAAATTATTAAATGGATATTATAGATGCGATCATGCTACAGCACAGGTGCCATCGCCTGCCTACTGAATGTGACTTTTTTTTTCAAAACATATACCGTATATTCTCGAGTATAAGCCGACCCGAATTTAAGCCGAGACCCCTAATTTTGCCCCAATAACTGGGAAAACTTAATGACTCAAGTATAAGCCTAGGGTGGGAAATGTCAAAAATAAAAATAGATACCAATAAAAGTAAAATTAATTGAGACATCAGTAGGTTAAGTGTTTTTGAATATCCATATTGAATCAGGAGCCCCATATAATGCTCCATACAGTGCATGACGGGCCCCATAAGATGCTCTATATTAAAATATGCCCCATATAATGCTGCACAAATGTTGATTATGGCCCCATAAGATGCTCCATACAGTCATTTGCCCCCATATAATGCTGCACAAATGCTGATTATGGCCACATAAGATGCCCCATACAGATATTTGCCCCCATATAATGCTGCACATGGCCCCATAAGATGCTCCATACAGATATTTGCCCCATATGCTGTTGCTGCGATAAAAAAAAAAAATCACATACTCACCTCTCGTCGCTCAGGCCCCCAGAACTTGCTATACTCACCTGCTCCCCATTCCACCGCCGCCGGCCGCCGCTACGTTCCTCATTCACTGCACTGACTGCTCAGGCAGAGGGCGGCGCGCACTAACGCGTCATCGCGCCCTCTGACCTGAGCGTCACTGCAGAGGATGCAGAAGACGCAGTGGTGGCTGTCGACAGTGGAACGGGGAGCAGGTGAATATCACGCACTGCCTACAGTCACCTGCTCCTGGCGCGGTCCCTGCTTCCCCGGCTCCGGCAGCTTCTTCCTATAGTGAGCGGTCACATGGTACTGCTCATTACAGTAATGAATATGCGGCTCCACCCCTATGGGAGTGGAGTCGGGTCCATATTCATTACTGTAATGAGCGGTACCATGTGACCGCTCACTATAGGAAGAAGCTGCCGGAGCCGGGGAAGCAGGGACCGCGCCAGGAGCAGGTGAGTATTATTACACAGCTGCCGCTCCACCTCCCCTGCTGACCCCTGGGAAGGACTCGAGTATAAGCCGAGAGGGGCAATTTCAGCCTAAAAAAATGGGCTGAAAATCTCAGCTTATACTCGAGTACATACGGTAATATTAAGTATGTAAAATAGGGGGCGGCTGACTGAGGGATCAGTGACCTGTGATAAGCCATCAGTATGAATAGCTAATCAGAGCAACACATGAAGCCCTGCCCACAGCCCCACCCACAGTCCCACCCACTTTTCCACCCACCACCACACCCACTGTCCCACCCACAACCCCGCCCCGGAGCACGAGCATATCATTAACTCAAAACTGCATATAAAGATTACACAACACCCACAAGACGGATTTCCTCCCCAGGTATCAGTGTAATCAGTATAACGGCACCGACCTGACACTGTCTGTAGTTACTGAGCACAATCCTGCTGACAGGTTCCCTTTAATGAAATTCTGCAACCCTGCAGTGTCCATGGTCTATGATATTTCTAGACTTTCTGTCTTGGTGACCAGGGTATAAGGGGTAATATTTCTCCTTGTTGTGCCTAGTTATGTCAGAATGAGGAGACTTAGAAGCCATGCAATGCTCTTATGGGAAATTAAATGTGCAAATTGTCTCTTCAGAGAGGAAGAGGATTAGAACTCTAACGCCACCTACTGGACGCCACAATCCTAAGTACCTTAGACCCCAGTCTTAAGCCTCCCACCTAGGCAAACCAGATCTCATACTTTGCACTGATGAGGGGCAATACCCCGAAACACAGTGTCTGCAAACTAAAATTCTGATTTTCCTTTTATCCTGAGTCATGTGACAAGGCTCGTTCTAGGGTCGATATCGACTTGTAGGATTGCTACTTCCATTAGGCGGCGCTATAGAGTTCTAGTCCTCTCTCAACAGGCAATTTTTCTTGGTGACCACAAATTCCTCCATAAAGCTTCATGATCCGCGATGTTTATAAGAAATTGCATCCGGAAAATAATGAAAATTTTCATCCCTGAACAAATGAGAAATTCTACAAAAAAGAAATGCCACATGAGACATCAATGCTTCACGCCATGTGTAATCCATACCTCATACTGTCTCACAATATCAGGGAGGCTCCTGATAAACGTCACACGTCAACGGCGCACAGAGGCGTATCTATGGTTTCTGGCGCCCGGGGCAAGAATACATTTTGGTGCCCCACCCCCCCAGGACATATGCGATTTGCACACTTAGTCATGTACCCACGAGCCGCTCTCCCTAATGCTCTCAATATTCAGTGAAAAACTGAGAGAAGCAGAAGAGAAGCTCGTTGTCACAGGACCATAAGTATGAAAGTCGCATGTGAGTGAAGTGTCCATGTGACGAATGCTGGAACCTGCAGAGCTGAATCCTGACATCGCAGCTTCTGAATTCTCACAACGCATGCACTGCACGCTTTTAGGATTCTCCCTTGCCGGTGGACGGTCATGTCAGCACAAGCATGTGATTTGTATACTTCTGACCACATTACGACTAGACGTGCCCGGCCTCGCTCAGTTCATTTTCATTGAGTGAGGCCACACATGTCTAGTCAGCACGTGACCGCATGTATGTAAATCGCCAGCACGAGAGAATCCTGACAGCGTGCAGTGCGCACTGTGAGAAGTCAGAAGTCTGCAGTCACAAAGAATGACTGCAGACTCATCACAAACCTGGACATCCCCTTTAATGCTCCTAACATAAATAAAACATGAGAGTTAGTCAGTATAACCAATAACATTTACATCCAGGTACCTGATAGATGACGTCGTCTCTGGAGCCGTTCTTCTTTTCTTCATCTTGTCCAGACCCCATGATGAGTTTTCTCATCCACAGCCGTGTCTGCAGACTTCCATCTTCTCGGCTCTTTTGCAGAAAATCTCCACATGACGCCCTTAAAGATACAAGTGTCATTATAATGCTCCTGAATAAAAAAATGCCCCTCACTATATTGTCTGCACAAAATATGACCCCCACACTGTCCCTCTTATGGTACATGCTCTTCACACTGACCTCTCCTTTCCATACCGGCCCCCTCTTCACACTGTCCTCTCACGCTGTGTCCCCCTCTATAGGGCTCAGTATTTATACTGTACTCTCTCATCACACTCCCCCTCCTTGGTATACTGTCCCCTCCTGGCTGTGCCCTTACACTGTCCCCCCATGCTACACCCCCACTATTCAGTTTCTATTCTGTGCTCACTCACTTTTCTCCCCCATACTGTCTCCTCACACTATTCCCCTCCCTCCTCATACTGTCTCCTCTCACATCCCTCCTGTTCACCATACTGTCTCCTTATATATTTACCCCCTCACTTTCTATACTGCCTGCTCACCTGACTCCCCATACTGTGTCTGCACACATCCCATCACCCTCACTCCCCGTACTCTGTCCACATACATTTTTCACATCACTACTCATACTGTGTCCACATACATTCCCCCGTTCGCTCCTCATACTGTCTACACCCATCCCCCATACTGTTTCCTCAGATTTGCCCCCATTCTCCTGTACTGTTTCCTCATATATGCCCATTATTTTCCTCTACCCCACCCCATCATTTCTCTCTTCACCACCTCCATCTTTGCCTTCTCCACCACCACTATCATTGCTTTCTCCCCCACCACCCCATAATTTCCCATTCCTCCACCTCCATTATTTCCTCTTTTGCCTTTTCCACCATATCCATCATTTTCTCTTCCCCCACCATCCCCTTCATTGCCCTTTCCATCACCATCATCATTGTCCTTTCCGCCGCCATCACCATACTTGCCCATTCCACCACCTCCATCATATTCTCCCCCACCAATATCATCAGTGTGCTTTCCACCACCACCATCCTTGTCCATTCTACCACCTCCATCATTTATTCCCCCTTCATTATTGCCCTTTCCACCACCTCCATGATATTCTCCTTCCCACCATCATTGCATTGTCCCCCCAACACCATCATTGCCCATTCCAATTTCCACCTCCATCATTGCCTCCCCCACCCCCATCATTGCCCATTCCACCACCTCCATCATTTCCTCCCCCCACCCCCATCATTGCCCATTCCACCTCCATCATTGCCCATTCCACCACCTCCATCATATTCTCCCCCACCAATATCATCAGTGTGCTTTCCACCACCACCATCCTTGTCCATTCTACCACCTCCATCATTTATTCCCCCCTTCATTATTGCCCTTTCCACCACCTCCATGATTTTCTCCTTCCCACCATCATTGCATTGTCCCCCCAACACCATCATTGCCCATTCCAATTTCCACCTCCATCATTGCCTCCCCCACCCCCATCATTGCCCATTCCACCACCTCCATCATTTCCTCCCCCCAACCCCATCATTGCCCATTCCACCTCCATCATTGTCCATTTCACCACATCCATCATTTCCTCCTCCCCCTCCATCCCAATTTTTGCACTCTCCCTGTCAGCCCCATCATTGCCCTCGCCTCTCCTCCCGGTGCACACACACACACAAAACCATTTACGTCTCTGCACATTCACTCGCAGTGCTACGCATGCACGCACAAACACACACATATTGCGTACAGTATAATGGCCACACCTAGTTACTCCTACAAACGCGGCTGAGCTCCGTACACCTTGCACACACGGCTCCGCTCCATACATCTCGTACACACGTGGCTCCGCTCCATACACCTTGTACACACGCGGCTCTGCTCCGTACAGCTTGTACACACGCGGCTCTGCTCCGTACAGCTTGTACACACGCGGCTCTGCTCCGTACACCTCGTACACACGCGGCTCTGCTCCGCACACCTCGTACACACGCGGCTCTGCTCGCACACCTCGTGCACACGCGGCTCTGCTCCGCACACCTCGTACACACGCGGCTCTGCTCCGCACACCTCGTACACACGCGGCTCTGCTCCGCACACCTCGTACACATG
This sequence comes from Ranitomeya imitator, assembly GCF_032444005.1. Lineage (NCBI taxonomy): Eukaryota > Metazoa > Chordata > Amphibia > Anura > Dendrobatidae > Ranitomeya > Ranitomeya imitator. The sequence goes on along the minus strand of NC_091289.1, from coordinate 195,707,152 downwards.
CGGCTCTGCTCCGCACACCTCGTACACACGCGGCTCTGCTCCGCACACCTCATACACACGTGGCTCTGCTTCCTACACCTCATGGACACACACGACTCCGCTCCATACACCTTGCACACACGGCTCCACTCCGTACACCTCGTACACACACGGCTCCACTCCGTACACCTCATACACACACGGCTCCGCTCTGTACACCTCATACACACACGGCTCCGCTCTGTACACCTCATACACACACGGCTCCGCTCTGTACACCTCATACACACACGGCTCCGCTCTGTACACCTCATACACACACGGCTCCACTCCGTACACCTCATACACACACGGCTCCACTCCGTACACCTCATACACACACGGCTCCGCTCTGTACACCTCGCACACACACGGCTCCGCTCTGTACACCTCGTACACACATGGCTCCGCTCTGTACACCTC